>NC_054537.1:9756554-10056554 GCF_017654505.1 Polyodon spathula | reverse complement strand
TTTTAACCTTTTAATATTTTAAAGTGGCAATCACATACCCTATACAGTTACAGTATTTGGGTGATGTTTTACATGGCTCCATCACTATATTGCTATACTGGCAGCACATATGTTTGAATTAAAAAAAAGTGTAATAAAATAAACCATACAAACAGGTATTAGCAAGCGGTTGAGGTTATAAATAAATACATAAATAAATACATACAAAAAACTATAACTGACATCAGAAGCCTGCAGTCTAATGTATAAAATGCTGATTCCCTAAACAAGATGAAAGGCTAGATTACACTGTGCTATGCATTCATTTTCCCTTCTTTAACTTGACTGCATTCAGTATTTAAAAGTTTAACAAAACAGCTTTACAATGGTTTTTAGAAAACAAAGATTTCTGCCTCAAACTGAGAGTTTTACAGAAAATAAGGCAGAACATTTTGAATGAGTGCTTTGAAATAACAGTTCAGCTTGAATTGCCACGACTGTACAGCTTGTTCTTTTATTATCTCAATGGTTATGCCTAAATCCCTCTGAGAATGCCAACTTAGAAACAAAGCTCAGATGGGGTCATGAAAACAGCAGAGCTGTGCAGACAAGCACTCCGAGGAGATCCATTTCAGAGCTTTATTAACTAAGCGACCAGGGTCTGGTAATGTATAGTGATGAATATTGCTCTACACAATACATTTCACCATTGAAAGACAAGGGTAGGTGCTACCGTAGGCGTTTAGGTAGTATTCCTCTGCTGGGAAATGGTATGGATTTCAAATACATTAACGAAACCTAAACTGACCTTGATAGCCGTTCTCTTATTGTACATTTTTTGTAAAGGGACCCACAACACTGAATGTTGCCCCAACTCCTACCTTAAGGATGCTGTGCTCACTGCAAGCACCCTAGAAATTAAAACTGAATGGTATTGTGAGACACTCACCCAGTTCAGGGGGCAACACTGTAAGCCGGTTCCCTTGGATATGGAGCTCCTTTAGCTGACTGAGGTCCCCAATCTCTTTAGGCATCGAAATAAGGTCATTGTCCCTTAGACTCAGCTAGAAGGAAATGCAACAGTATTAGACCTGTTTTCAATTATAAATCTAAATAATCAATAAAAAGGACTTTCACCCCGCCCCCCAATTCCCTTTTTTTTTTACTCCTCATTTCTTTAGGAGTCTCAGCAGATAAACACTGAAGCACCAGGTGTTGCTGTTTCTTTCTGCAAAGTAAACCCAATCGCTGTTCAAATTGACTTGATTCAAGACCAACAAAGACTGTGAAAAGTGAATTGATGTTCCCCGAATTTAGATAAATTACTCACAATCTGCAGCTTCGTGAGCTTCCCAATATCTGGAGGCAGGATTTCGAAATCGTTGTCACTTAGATAGAGTGCACGCAGGGTGGCTGCAGATTAAACAGCAATATATAAACAGGGTGACATTAAACCAGACCATTTGAGCCTGATCAATAAAACAAGCCAAGTTTGATTAATAACTGTGTCTTGGTGAATAGCTTCTGACATACCCCGGGCACCCAATAATAACAGGCAAGTCAAGCTTAGATTTACTGGCTTGTTCTGTTAGCACCGTGCTGAGGAAAACATCCATATCCAAAACGGATTGACACACTTAACTACTTCAGAAAAGCTAAAGTCTGTCAGGGGCTCCGCACACTCTTTCAGATTAGCGCTGTCACATTACACAGACCCTAATTCCTTTTGTCATGTTTGTGTAATGCTTTTTTTTACAGGAATGTGGATTGTAGGAAAATAAAAAAAAAAGCATTCTTACTGTTTTATTTTCAAATAGTAGGGTAAACAATCTGCCCATTCTGAAAAATGACTGGACTTGACTACTTGAGATTATTTATTTTTTTGTGTGTTTGTTTGTTTGTTTGTGTGTGTGTGTGTTTGTTGCAGTTTAACTCCACTTGTGTGGATAGTACTGCTACCAATGATGTGGCTGTGCTCGTTTATCGTTCAGTGAAGCTGTGGCACAGAACTGCCGTGGCCATTTCAAGCTTAAAACACTCGAATTGAATTTGATAAATGCAATATTAGTCTGGGGCCTAGGCAGCTACTCCTGTACTAAATGTTATTGTTGTTATTTTGAACTGCCAGAAAAAAAAGAAAAAAAAACTTAATATTGAAAAACAAAACAAAAAATTGTCACCTACAAAAACAATACAATAAACGGTTAAATATTTTATGACAGTTACAGCACCTTACTAGGTAATTAATCAAACCTTGAATTGACAGTTATGATTCAGACTTGATGAGTGATTAGCAAACAGTGAAAAGAGAGGATTGACATTTTTCTAGAATGGTAATTCAAATAGCAAATTAGTCCTTGTCAAATTGTAAGCGTTAATGAACGTTCCAAGAAAAACAAATGGTATATACTTTTTTTCTTTTTACTGAATGACATGTATTACATTTAATAAAATAAATATGCAGTGTACCTCAATGGAAGCATGCGCAATGTCTACACAGAGTTTCAGTAGCTTCTCTCTCTGCATTAGAGTATGTGGACTAATGAATATCTGTAGGTTCTGTTCTATCTGTGAGATAATGTGGATTGCAGTAAGTTAGTTGTGAGGAATCAGAGGTTTTTCTTACTGAGGTAGAAGAAGTTTCCAGGGAGGGAGGACTCGTTGAGGTTGTTGTACGTCAAGTCGAGAACCTCTAGACCTGGCAGTGACCCGAATCCTCTGGGCAGGGAGTTTAATCTGTTCATGCTGAATGACAACACAGAGACACTACCATGACACATCTGCACAGCATTCTCACTTACACAGAAAGAAAAAACTATAGAAAAATGCACAAGCAATACAGACACCTGGATTAAAATTGAATGTATTTTGTGTGTCTCTATGACCTGATTGCTGACAGGCAGAGCTGACGCCAGTTTAAAAAAGGAACCCGGGACGTGAATTTTTGAAAGCTTATAGATTGGAATACGCTCTACTAAAATAAACCAGTTGCCAGTTATTTTACACTATATATTTAACATATTTGTTAAAATATTTCCAAATTATCCTCCAACATCTAGGCAAACAATTCATTTGCTCTGAATGAATTTCAGCATTTGTTCTTTACTGATGACACTTGTTCACTTATTATTCACAAAAAATATCACATCTGTTAGGACTGTGTAGGTTAGCAGCAGCATGTGACTTTGTAACATTGAAGGCGATCATGGACTTAATAATACAGTGAAGTTGACCAAAGGTGTTCTGTCTTCACTCTCTATATACAGCATAGTAATTACATAAACTCATTCATAAAGCAGGATCCTGACCAAGGCTGCCTCTTCCCAAATGAGGAGAGTATCATTCACAAAAGCAAGATGTGCGCAATGATAGAAGGTGAGGAGATGTTCAGTATGGTATGATAAGCATTTTAATACACTTGCGTGCATGCCAGGACTGAATGAGTGTAGTCATAGTCTGCATATACAATTAGCCTTGGAACTACATTCATTGGATAGAAAGAGGGTTTCTTGTATCTGCTGTCAAAGTGAGTTTCAGTACTACAGAAGTGCATCTAGTCTGCTGTTCAACATGCTTTCACTTCTCAAAAACCCTTTCTAGTAGTTATTCTGCTACAGACAAGAACAATACAACAACATATGAAACCTGACAAATTTCGACAGAGTATTGCAAGGTCGGTAGCTACCGACTATAGACCTGCTAACATTGTAGCTTTGTTTTATTTCAATAACCACATTTATTTTAAACGATATTACTTACAATTATGTTCACTGTGATTTAGCAGTTGGTTCCAACAATTTAACAACAAATGCTGGATTAAATAAATATAAAACTATAAAGAGGGACAAACAAGTATGATCTAGAATCCAGAAATAGGTATATGGGGTTTTTATGCTGGGCTGTTTTTTGGATGAGAAGAAGAAGAAGAGATAAAGTCCATGCTTACCCCAGGTTAAGGTGTTTGAGTTTCTGAAGGCTGCTTAGTTGTGTTGGGAGCTCTTCAATCTGGTTATTGAAAAAGTTCAGTACTTCTAAATTCTTCAGATCAGCTATGTTTGGTGGAACAGCTGTGTATACAAAAAGAAAGCTTTACTAAATAGAATGCACAGTAAATAGTGACACGTCAATGTATCCAGGAATAAATACCACAGATCGAAGAAGGAAGAATAAACCTACTGTTTGCAAGTGCAAGATGGATTAGTCTGCAAAAATCTAATTGTGTCTACAATTTGGAAGAGGCATTCTGTTGTCCTTCTTTCAGCTTGTACAGTGTCGTTGGAGATGTCCTGAAAGCTGTACTGGAAACGTGATTGATACCTATGTGCTACTGGGAAAGGTTTATCCTTTCGAATGCCGTATTGGATTGCTTTGTCTTCAACTATACTGGTACTGAATGTCTTCAGACTGAGTGTTACAGGTACATTTCATTGATACTGGCAAAACTTTTGACTATACTTGTCCAATTAAGGCACTACACACACTTAGCCAAATAATTCTCTATCATTCATTAATTAACAGTCTAGGATGAATTTGACTTCTTAATGATGAAGTGTTTTAACATGAACGATTTATTTCTCCTTTGATTCAGGTCTTATGAGGGAGGACTTTTTGATCAATTCCGATAACAAGGCTCCCATCAGACTGCACACTGATCAATGTGTATTCATTACCTAGAAGTATAAAGTAAGGAACTAAGAGCATGACATGAATAGCATTGCACAGATAAACCACCATGCTAGAACAAGACCATGCAAACAAATACAATGACAAGAGGGCAAATTCCCACTTTAAAATGAAATGCATTAAACAATGTCTATTTGTACTGTTATTTAGCGCTTAGAAAGGATACAACAGGACCTTTTTTTTTTTTTTTTTAATCAAATGGATCAAAATCTCCTGCTATGCACCTGGCATTTAAAGTACAGCTGAATGCTGTGTTCCCCATAAGCCTGTAGAACTGTGTTCCCTATTCTAATTGCACAAGCTAGAAAGAGGCTGTAATGCATTTCATTTTCTTTAGGATAGTACTTGATCACATTTAATTAGACATGGCAAATCTTGCATAAAACATCACCAGATTCAGCAGAATCTGAGACCTAATTTAGAAAGCTTAACCATCTTACGTTTTAGTGACAAATGTTAAAGGACACTGAAGAACCTGTCTACCTTCTGTCACAGAGTACATAGATAATATATATATATATATTAGATATATATAGATATATATATTTATATAAGTAGTATGTATCATACTTTATCTGAAATAAGTTTTCACTAGCATGATAAAGCAAACCGAAGTCAAATTCATTGTAACTTTGAAACTTTATTTTTTAATCTGACACGACAATGTTATCTAATCACTTTGTGAAACACTTTATAACACTTCAATTTTATTAATAATAATAATAATAATAATAATAATATAATAATAATAAATAATAATAATAATAATAATAATAAAATACAAATGTATTATAAAATTATTTAAATATTAACAAAAGAACACATCTTGCAACCCCTTTAAGAAAAACAGCACAGACAAGGGGGGTTAAAATAGCTACACAGCTTTAAAAACATGCTCTGTGTTGCAGGAGCACTGCAGAGCTACAGGCAATTGAGTTTCCCGGACTTGCTCAGCTGATCAGCTTAGACGGCACGAGAAAAAAAAAAAAAAAAAAAAAAAAGAATTCTCTCAAAATATCTACTTACTTACTCTAAATAAAACGTCAAAGAAACTGAAACAACAGTCAAATCTATTTGCATTTGGATTTGGAAAACTCCATGAAAATGAGAATGTAACTGAGGAGTAGTTAATTTAGCATTTTAGCCAGCTTGTCTTTGACAGTAACTGAAAAATAAAGAAATATGTTCACTTCCCTGGGTTTGTTATATAGTTATCTTCCCTGCCATTTGATTAATATAGTTATATTTCCTGGCATTTTATGTATATAGTTCCCTGGTATTTTATGTATATACTTCACTCACTGGCCTTTTTTATGCACACAGTAAATAGTTCCCTGGCATTTAATGCATATAGTTGCAAGTAGTTAGTTCCCTGGCACATCGATTTTATACAGTTTACCTCCCTCAATTTAAAGATAATAAATAAACACCAATTACATGAAAACAAAGTGCACATATACATATACATGTCTCCTCTTATTGTCCCTGTTTGTATATGTTGGCCATCATAAAAGTTCACTTGACCACCATGTTTTGAAAGCTAGTGGCCAAATTACCATCAGCATACAAAGTGATTTGTCCCACCCTGTTCTTAAGATACAGTCATCAACAGCTCAGCCAATCACCATGACCTCCATTCACAGTTCAGGATCTTGTAACAAAAATACATGAACAGTTTATTCATGCTTGAGACAGCTCTACCAAAGATGCAGGCCAGTGAAAATAGAACTTCAAAGAGCTTCTGTGGTTACAGAATTTTCTCCCAACTTATACTTTAATATCTTAACCAACCCCCCAAGGTTCTCCAGTGTTGCAATAAACTGAACTAAGGTTGCCATATTAAATTGGTCTGTAAACTTGTTGTGTCTCCTTGCTTGAAGAGGTGCACTCGAAGTATGAATGCCAATTACTACATTTGCTGCACGGCTTATTATTTTGGAAGAAGCTGATTAAGAATTCACAACACTGTACTAAAGGATTAAAATAAACCGTTCTTGTGCTTTGATTCAGGTAACAAGGCAGGCCATTTCAATTAACTGCAGCAGATCAGTCAAGCACAGAGATTTAAAGGGAAGATAAGAATGAAAGTGTTGCACAGCTTAGTTAATGAGACAAAGAGGGGACAAAATAAAGAATGGGCAAGCAACTGACTTCTCAGGCAATATCTCTGGACAACAAGCTAAGACACAAAATAAGTTCATTTCAATTGTAACGAATATTTTGATTGGCAAAATAAAAAAAATAAAAATAAAAATAAAAAAATACAATGCCGTGAAAAAGTATTTGACCCATCTGATTTTCTGCATTTCTGCACATTTTTCACATTGAATTTGGTCAGATCTTTTTGTGGGTTGCAGTAGTATATGGAGGGAGTCGGAGACAAAAAAATGACACTAAAGTTTGGTGCTTCTTTC
Organism: Polyodon spathula; assembly: GCF_017654505.1. Taxonomy (NCBI): domain Eukaryota; kingdom Metazoa; phylum Chordata; class Actinopteri; order Acipenseriformes; family Polyodontidae; genus Polyodon; species Polyodon spathula. Next base: position 10,049,478 of record NC_054537.1, on the reverse strand, counting down.
ATTTGTTTGGTGTGCAAGGTAATCAAACATGCAATCTTCAGGTATGAAAAAGTTATTGTCCCCCCTAGTTAACTCAACCCAATTAAATGGATAGTTAGGGTTAGCTGTGAATACTTTGGTTAACAATCAGGCCTGATTTGGGCCAGCCCTGCCCAGTATAAATGGCCCTTACCATCACAGTGAAGTTGTCAGCACACAGGTTCTAGAGGCACATCATGCCACGATCAAAAGAAATTCCTGAAGACCTCCAGGAAAAAAGTTGTTGATGCCTATCAGTCTGGAAAGGGTTACAAAGACATTTCTAAGGCTCTGGGGCTCTACCAAACCACAGTCAGAGTCATATTCTCCAAATGAAGAAAGTTTGGGACAGTGAATCTTCCCAGGAGTGGACATCCTGCCAAGATTTCTCCAAGAGCAAGGCATAAAATCGTCCAGGAAGTCAAAACGAACCCTAGAACAACATCCAGTGATCTGCAGGCCTCTCTCGCCTCGGCTAAGGTCAGTGTTCATGACTCCACCATCAGAAGACACTGGGCAAAAATGGGATTCATGGCAGAGCAGCAAGGTGAAAACCACTGCTCCCTAAGAAGAACAAGTCTCAAGTTTGCCAAAAAGCACCTGGATGATCCTAAAGAGTTCTGGAACAATGTTCTATGGACAGATGAGTCAAAAGTGGATCTTTTTGGCCAACATGGGCGTCGTTATGTCTGGCAAAAACCAAATCCTGCACTCCACAGTAAGATCCTCATACGGTCATGTGTGGTGGTGGTAGTGTCATGATTTGAGAACGCTTTGCTGCATCAGGACCTAGATGACTTGCCATCATTGAAGGAACCATGAATTATGCTCTGTATCAGAGAATTCTACAGGAGACTGTCAGGCCATCCGTCTGTGAACTGAAGCTCAAGCACAGCTGGGTCATGCTGCAAGACAATGTTCAGAAACAAACAAGCAAGTCTACAACAGAATGGTTGAAAAACAAGAAATTTAAAGTTTTGGAATGGCCTAGTCAAAGTCCAGACATAAACCCCATTGAGATGTTGTGGCAGGACCTGAAACAAGCAGTTTACGCTTGAAAACCCACAAATGTCACTGAGTTGAAGTAGTTCTGCATGAAGGAGTGGGCCAAAATTCCTCCACGGTGCTTTGAGAAACTGATCAATAACTACAGGAAGCGTTTGGTTGCAGTTATTGCTACTAAAGGTGGCGTAACCAGTTATTGAGTCTAAGGGGGCGATTTCTTTTTCACACGGGGCATTGGGTGTTGCATAACTTTCTTTAATAAATAAATGAAATAAGTATCAACATTTTGTGTTATTTGTTCATTCAGGGTCTCTTATCTAATATTAGATTTTGGTTGAAGATCTGATAACATTCAGTGTCAAAAATATGCAAAAATGCAGAAAATCAGACAGGGGGCAAGACATGGCACTGTAAGTCATCTCCCTGGTATTTGGCCAAAACACATCATTATAATAAATCAAACAGACATATATATATATATATATATTAATACTTAGTTGTGAGGTGAATTAGTTCACAATCCTAAAAAATATTCAGTTACTCACCATCACACTTTAAGCCAACTTCATTAGAGGCTGAACAACAACAGCAGCAGCAAAAGATCTAACCCGATTCCTTCTCATTTATGGTACTCCTTTAAGGCTTAGGGCACAAGTTAAATACAGGCTCTGGTTTACAGGCTTTCACACAGATTAAAACCTGTGCTGTATATGATTTTGCAAGTAAGTTACATTGGAAACAACTGTTCTTCACGATATATATATATATATATATATATATATATATATATATATATATATATATATATATATATATATATATATATATATATATATATATAGTATTCATGCACATGCAATCTACATGCATTAGCTCTAGTCTGTGGTCCATAGTTATAATCTTTTTCAGCTCCATTTTATCTGCAGAACTGCTGGCAACCTTACTATATTCCATTGACGTGAACCGGGGGGTAGCTCAGATTGAACTGTTAAGTGTAAATTTCAGTTTACACCCACATTTCCCTTAGGGTACAAACATTTCATGATCTCAGAGGATATTAACCTTGCTGGCTGGCAGGTGCTATTAGAGCAGTTCTCCAGATAGTAGGTCAGCTATTAGATCCCAAATTGAACTGTAGCACTGAGGTGTAAATCCTTAATATCTGGACACAGCAGTTCAAGCCAAATGAATAAAGGTTATCATATTTTGCTTCTTGGATGGTCACATTCTAAAACATAGTGCTGTATTTGGATGCAAAGGGAAAGCAAAACTGGAGGTTGAGAGCTGATGAAACAGACCGATTCTGTCCTTCCAGTAAGGATTGAAATCACATATCACCTGGGCACTACAGCTTGTAGCAGAAAATTAACGCAAATTCAATCAAAAATAAAATGACAACTTACAAGAAATATGACAACAGATGGAGGACAAAGCTACTGTCAGAATGGGGACCAAGAACCAGATAACAGTAAAGTGGGAAAATGTGAAACAGAAATATGTGGGCACATGATGGACAGGTATTATCAAGAACAGGAAAATCAGGAAGGAAGTTGTCAAGACTTTCTATCCAGCTGCAGACTGATAGTAGCTGATAATCATGCTGCTTCTGAAGAATGCATGTTCCATATTAAGAGCTCCAAGGCATATTGCAACTTAAATATGCTGCAATGTATTTTTATAACCTACCCTTGCTTTTAGGTTGTACGGTAGGAGAAAATCTGGATTTCATTTTAAACATTTGGCACTGTGAGCTCCTTTAACAGCTGTTATTGCCAAGACCATTTTCTTCAAGCAGTTAGGAAGGGTTCAATAACATTTTAGCGGGGACCACCATCATTCTGCCTTTTTGAGCTCTTTGTGCACAATATTTTCTTCTGAATGCTATCTGGTATTCACAAAACACAAGCATGTATAGGTTACAAGCAGGATTTTTAGTCGCTAAATGAAACAATCATGAAACAGTGGATCACCATGTGTGCTCGATGTAAAAGGGTTCTTCAGATATCGAAATGCACTGAAATGATAAGCACCGGTAGTTGTGGTATCCTTGTGCGAGTCATGCTCACAGGGTACTGCACCCACGGCAACACTATAAAACATGTTAAACACAGCAATCGACCTGTTAAATACATCATTCACTTGTGCAACCTTTTAAATAGCATATTATATTACAATATATTATTTAATTGGTTCAATTGATGACTAAGAATGAAAAATCTGAATCTGTTAAATAAAAAGTTCAAAAAAATATGTTGCACATATTTATGTAAAGGAACAAGCCAGCTGAAAACAATATCATTTGGAAAGACTCATGACTCAATCCCAAGGGCTGAACGAAACTGAAGTACAGTAAGCAAGAACACCCGAGAAGGTGTGCCAACCGTGTACTACCACACACGTGTTTAAATGTGTAAAGGGGCTTATACAATGTCTTACTGTTGCTTTACAAATAAAAGTGCTTTTGTTTTTCAAGTGTGTGAGGAGGCTGTGTTCCAGGCGGTCAGGGTTGAGGTCAATTCCATTTTTCCAATTCCCATTCCCTTTTAATGAATTTCAAGTCCTGAACTGGAATCAAAATTGATTAAAAGGGAACGGGTATTAAAATTGGGAATTTATTTTATAAAGGAACTGACTACAACCCTGCATATGGTGTGGTTGTAATGACATATTACATGGTCAGTACAAGCAATGCCTTCAGATGTGTATTGAGCTTGAAATATCTCAACATTATTATGAAACTGATTTTACTGATTAGACTGATATGAGATCCAAAGCAATTGTTGTAACCACGACACTGGAATATTAGCAGCCAATCAGAATATGGGAAATGTCCAAGCCATTTTACACATTCTTACACCGTAATGCCAGCTTGGTAAAGGCAGCTCTGACCTGCATACCAACAATGGGGGTTTCAGCACAAACTTTTTTTTTTCTCATATGAAAGAAGCAGAAAGATTTTTCACAACTTGGAAAAAAAAGTCAGTGCTTTCAATTCTGTACTCAGTAATAATAATAATAATAATAATAATAATAATAATAACCACATTGGATTAAACTATTACAATAAACACAATGTTTTAAGTGCAGATCTAAATGTAAAAAATCACATTGGCAAGAACAATCCACATAGAAAAAGGAAAGGTAACCATAGTAAAAAAACAACAGCTTTGCAATCAGAGTTACAGCAAGTTCTTAAGGGAGCAGAGTTTACAGTACTCATCTAGAAAAGCTCCTCTATAACATGTAATAAAAAAATGCTTAGTCTGTTGCCAACTATTATTATTATTATTATTATTATTATTATTATTATTATTATTATTATTATTATTAACATGCAGGGCATCCATTTATTGACTCACTAGGATTCAATTTTAGTTACTAGAAAGTGAACAAAAACAAAGCATCTCTGGTAGCATACTCTAAGGGGTGTGTCATATCAGATTGAATGGTTTGTAATCGTGAAGTAATAAGGAAATTAAATAAATAAATAAATATCATTACTCTAACCACCTGCATATCCAGAGGTTAAAAACACAATGTGGCAGTGAAAAGGTTAATTTCCACTGGCCACCACCTATAATACAACTTTACTGAGAGAATCATAGAATGCAGTTTGTAGAGATGCCTGAAAGCAAGTGAGCTACATCGTTATCGTTAAGAATATGGTACAAAATCGGTTAATATTCACTGGATATCGCCTGTAGGTAAGCAGAGCTATGATTTACATTTAATCCAAGGGTAAATCAAGTAGCTAACATTTCAGATGGAGCCTTCTGCAGTGTATTGCAATGATGAAGGCTCTACCCAAAGTCTTTTTCTAATTGTTTTACTGAATAATGTAGTTTTGTTTCCCCCAGCTGCACTGAAGAGCTATTACGATTCCCTAGGTGTAAAATAACTGTTTTCAAAAAGAGGTGCTGTATATTTTTTTCATTGGGCAAAGGAAAGCACAGAACATGAACTGGATGCATCAGATTGCTCTTTCTCATCAAAGCATTGCGTGCCAGGGAAAGAAAGATTCTTCCTGGTCAAGACATGGGAAAAGGTCTGCATTGAAGTAAGAAGCACTTCACCCAATAAGTGACCTTTAAAACAGACAAAGGCAGTAAAGGTTAAAGATCGAAAATTGGCAAGGGAAAAAATGTGCTGTACAAATGTGAGGAATGCAGCAAGCGTACAAAGAAACCATTTCCTAATTATATGCAGTTTCATGGATTTAATCCGACTGCTTTAAAAGTTACCAGACTTCAAAATGCAGGTGAAAGCAGCACTAGCAGCCATGGGTCTAGTTTAATGATCGAAATGGTGGCAGATCTTTGTAGCTCTGCCCTTTAATTCCCTTAGTAACAGATCTAAATACAATAAAAACACACTGGAAAGATTTCTGTTGTAAATGAGGGTTTTATGGTAGCATTCTGGCTTTACTGGATATTGAAACTAGAATTATATACAGAGCATGTCACTAAAACAGGAATTTCAATGGACAAAATAAAGCAAGACATTTAAATAAGTGTGCAGTAAACAGTAGACAGTTCTCTCAGTGTTAAGATTCTACCCACACAGCTGTAAACAGTGTTGTGGAACAGTTTTGAAGTCTTCCTGCTCTTCACATTGATCCCAGTGTATTCTTACAAATCAATCAATCATCAAGTTGTTTAATTGGTTACTGTTGTCTCACAGCAATCCATCAGCAAAATGGCACATGATATGACATTTTGTCTGCTGTTGTAAATTGAGCAATACAAAAAAGAAAACCTGCTGAATAATAACAATGGAGTAAGTGGTTCACTTGATCCGTACGTAGAAATCTAAGCGTGACACACAAAGTGCCTTCGCATAACCCCATATGCAACTCCACTGAGAGAAAGTTCAATGCTCAGATAAATGAAAGGTTTGCTTTCTAGCTTGTTTGTTTTTTTTCTGGAAAGTGTATGGGGTACAATTCAGTCTAAAGTAACAGAAGGTATGGAGTGCAATTCAATGTAAAGTACCAGAAGGTGTGGGGTGCAATTCAATGTAAAGTACCAGAAGGTAATTAACAGATCTAATGTGTCATACAGCAGGTGACCCTCATAACAATGAATTTGGATAATTTTATAAATAAGGAATGAACATGTGTAAAATTACTGACGATCTGCCTGTTGCAAACAGATTTGTAAATATGGTACAGAAAGCTGGTTTCCTTTCCTACATATCGATTGAATGTACATCCCAACCTTTATAGAAAGTAGCAACGTCACAATATGTGATAATGATGACAGCAGTTTGGCTGTGTTTCACTGTAGATGAGAGTATTATAACACATTGTAGTACTAGGCAGAATCTTTTTTTTTTTTTTTTTTTAATTACTTGTGCACATGACTTTAAACAAATTATTTGAAGATACTCAAGTGGTTAATTGCACGTAACTGCTCTTGACTAAAAACAGTGGCAAGAGCACCCTCATGTGGTCAACATATATTTAACATACACCTTTACAGTCTATCTTAAAATGAGCATAAATGGAGATTATGATGGAGATGGTAAAATCTCAGACTTTATACAAGTGATGGAGTCAAGTACAGTAGTGGTTACAGCTATTATATGGCAAGTGTTTTAGTCTCTCTTTCTTTAAGGCTGTACATTTTTTAAAAGTATGTCAAGTAATACGCTCCGAGTCTCTATTTAACTGAATCAGTCATTCATCTTGCTGGCGGCTGCTGTCACCCTGCTGTGTTATAGCAGAATAAAAGGACTTGAAATCCCAACCAACGTGAATGCGGGCAGATTCTACTTGTTAAATAATTAAAAACAGTATCTTTACATAAATACATTATACAAACACTTACTTGTGAGTTTGTTGTGACTAAGTACCAGCTGGGTGATGTTAGACAATGCATCTGCAAAACACAAATAGTGCAGAAAACCTTAGTAATGATGCTGAATTACAAAGACAAGGTTTTGAGTCACTTGTAAACAGAAAGGTAAGCTTTTTATGCTGTGGTTATAAATTCAAGAACACCAGGAGATTAGAAAACAAGAGGTTTAATAGGATTAAAGTGAATAAATTCCCACCCCCAGGCATTTTCATTGTCAAGTCAACAGCTTCTCATCCTCAGAAGGTGGAATAACATCAGTACCCACCACAAGGGGACAAAGAAAAAAGACTAAGGAATTACTTTTACCCTAGTGGAAGAAATTAAAACTTAAAATGCACACAAAAACATCAAATAAATAATATTTCAATGATACTCCCAAAATCAGGAATTAGCTAAAACTGAAGACGGATAGCTGCATTATGTGGATTCCAGGTAGTTCTTGTGTAATATACAGCACTATTGAAGCAGAACACAATCTCTGAACGTGTCATATATATATATATATATATATATATATATATATATATATATATATATATATATATATATATATATTTTATTATAGTATAATATAAAATGTAACTTTTTTTAATATGTTGGCTAAGATGAGTAGACTTTTACTCTGAATTTCAGCTTTGTGGCTATTAGTACATCGCTCGCTTTTTCTAAAAAATGTCAAATATAATTAACATGAGTGCAAACAGTAGATACATTCCTCTCCACAGTGTACAACCACATTCAAGTGTAAATAAGGCAGACGCTGTAGTTCAAGCCCGAGTAACTAATACAAACATGCAATTTATAATAAGATATAACCAACAACCTATTTTTTTTTTTTTTAAATCAGTATAAGTATTAATATAAGTATTATAAATCTGCACTGGCGTTTCCTGATACTATACGTGTTATGTCACATTATCACAGATACATTTTTTTTTTTTTTTTTTATAGCTAAAAATTCACCACCATTTATTCCACACATACCAATTACTTCATTTTTTCACTATCAATTATCACTGTAAACAAACTTAAAAAACAACAAGAAAAACAGTACTAGACATTAAGAACTGTACCATACCATCTAGTGGTGAAGTATACAAAGGAAGTCATACACAGTACAACTATACATTAAAACTGGGGGTTCTGATTTTAGGTTCTAATCCATTAATAATTGATCGCATACACATTTAAACCGGTGCTCACCTTACTGCACACTGGAGACTGGTTCATTGTGTAGCTGCTGGGATTTTGTTGCAATATGAGGTGCAGCACTGACTGTGACTCCCACCTGTGCTGTTATTTGATTTGAGCAGCTTTGTGTGCTTCAACACTTAAACTCCAGATCAGAGCTTCTGGGCAATAGCAGAGAAGCCACTGTTTGGACAGTAATAGAAAGTAAACCCCCCAGTAAACTCAACATTTTGAGCTAGAGGGGGACACGCACCAAAAGACAGCCCATAATTAAAAAAAAAAAAAAACATTAAACATGCGCTGCACTGTGGAGATGGTTAGCAAAACAATATCCAGCTCTCCCAATTTCAGAAAAACGCGTGTAATAAAATATTGAAGTGTCATCACTCCTTAACTTTAGGCACAAAATAAATAAAATAAAAAAAACATGGATGCCTCATATGTTACAGGCGATGTTGGCATGTTTATGGTAATGGCTATGTTACCAGTTTAAACAGTACTGTTTAATTGTAGAATTGGGGATCTGACCATTTCATTTTTCAACAACACTTAATCAGCGATCATAGAAGCTGTAGAAACATTAAACCAATATAATTAGCATTGTGATGATGCACACCAATACAGTAATTTGTGATGTTTTACTTGCACTAGAATGTAGTGCATGTTTAAAGATGATCTCGATTATAACTTGTTAAATACACACAATTGTATTTTTTTTTTTTATTGTGAATACGGTTTACTTGCAGCAAATGGGCTGTGCATTGTTGCTGTACGGTATTTAGATTACCCAGCAACAAACTTTTTAGTCACAGTATAGAAATGACACGACAGCAATTAAGAGTGCATACAGTACGAGGGACACAGTCATTCGGTGGCGGACATTTTAATATTCTATTTTTATTTCCACACTAGAATACAGATACAAACACAAATAAGTACTTACAAAGTCCCGCGATATCCAGCATATTAGAGATGCCTCTGTCACACATATCCACCTCTGTCAGGTTCTTTTCCCTGCTTTCTTCCACGATTTTCTTTAATGATTTCGACATTTTCTGTACCAAAATTGCATAAGTTAAAACACAAATGGTTAGAAACTGTTTATCAATCGGCTAATGTATTGTACAACTAGTGGACGCATTAAGGCCACATTAAAGTTGCGAGAAGTTTCATAGGGTATTATTAGTAATTGCTACATAAATGCTGTTAGATACTATTTATTAAACGTAAAACTAACCTTTTGTCAGCAGAGTCCAGATTTTTTTTTTTTTTTTTTTTTTTTTTTTTTTGACAAAGTAAAATATTTAGTAAGTTAAAATAATAATGGATTTTTTTTAAATTTATTTTATTTTAATAAACAGTAAGACAACTCTTCCCCAGGCAGCTGAAAAATAAAAAAGCAGAAGAGCACACCCAACAGGAAGCGAGCGTGTGTGTTGTACAAATGTCCACATTCCCTAAAAGGAGACTTCCTCCGGAGAAACCAAGCGGCGGCTGCGAATTAGGAATGTCGAGAATTGTTTTTCCAAAGGCTGCAATCACATCCACAGACCCCTCTGTATTCTGGTGAATCTGCCTGGAGAAATGCAGCTTGATGAAATTGAAAAAAAAAAATATCCCCGAAGAATATTTACATTGTAGCGAATGGGCTATTTGTTATGGAGGAAGTTGCTACAGTGTTATAAGTCCCGAACAGAAACAATACGCATATCCTTTCCTAGCCACAAAAAAGAAAATATGCGTAGATGTAACGTGTATCATTTGAGATGTGTATCATATGTTTTGTTTTTGGGGGGGGGGGGTTAAAAAAAATTTTAAGCAAGGAGTAAGCAAGATATTCTTAATCGTGGAATGTTATAATGGTAAGTTAACGCTAGTCATTTTCTTACTTTGCATTTAAAAAAAAAAATAATAATACGAGCCCCATCTTTTATTTAATGTGTTATCAAGCATTATGAGATGCGATTAAAAAAATAATAATACAATTGTTTAACGATGACGCAAAGCAGGAAAATTACCTTAACGTGAGTAACATTGCACACCAGATACACATGGAAAAATAACAGCGTGGCAACAGCTCTTATATGTGGTAGTTCCATTGATTAAAGATAAAACAACTTCCATATAATAAATATCGACACATGGGGGTAAAGTTCTCATTTTATACACCGTGTCCTTTACCATATAATATGGTGTGCCATTAAGCGGGTCCAAAAAAAAAAAAAAAAAAAAAACGGGTCCATTACAAACCCTTTTACTGTACAGTTCTAAAGTCAAATGTTTGTTGTCTACATCCCTCTAGACATTATGTGGAATTGTTTGTGCTGAGTTCCCAGTAAGAGGCCAGTCCATGTTTCAACCAAATCCCAACACTCAGCTGGTCACCAGCTAACAGTTGCGGAAGTGTCAGCAGGCTACTGTTGATAATGTTCAAAGAGATCCCACTGCTCTAATGAATAAGCTATCTATAGAGTTCTGATTAATGCATATGTTGTGCAGTGTTTGTGAAATGGATCTCGCTCTCGCTCTCTCTCTCTCTCTCTCTCTCTCTCTCTATATATATATATATATACACACACACACACACACACACACACACACACACATACAGTGCCTTGCAAAAGTATTCAGACCCTTCCTATGGTGTCCCATTTTGTGCAATTACAAAATGATGCATACATTTTTATTTAAACTTAATATTTTATTCAAAACTTGAATGCTCAAACTGAAGACTTCTAAGGGTAAGATAAGTTACAGTAAATGTCAGCAAGAACTAAAAAGAAAAAACTGAAATATGTTGATTGCATAAGTATTCAGACCCGTCAGCTCAATATTTGGTGGAAGCACCTTTGGCAGCAATTACAGCCGCAAGTCTTTTTGGGCAAGTCTCTACCAACTTTGCACACTGGCTTGGTGCAATTTGTGCCCATTCTTCTTGGCAGATTTGTTCAAGCTTGGGGATCGCTTCTGGACAGCAGTTTTCAAGTGTTTCCACAGATTCTCAATAGGATCCGGACTTTGTCTGGGCCACTCAAGGACATTCACTTTCTTATTCATAAGCCACTCCAGTGTAGCTTTGGCCTTGTGCGTTGGATCATTGTCCTGCTGAAAGGTTAATTTTCTCCCCAGTTTTAAGTCTTTAGCAGACTGAAACAGGTTTTCCTCTAGTATTTGCCTGTACTTTGCTCCATCTATTTTTCCTTCAGTCTTAATAAGCTTACCAGTCCCTGCTGAGGAGAAGCATCCCCATAGCATGATGCAGCCACCACAATGCTTGACTGTAAGTATGGTGTTGACTGGGAGATGTGCTGTGTTGGGTCTGCTCCAAACGTAACGCTTGGCATTTAGACCAAAAAGTTCCAATTTGGTCTCGTCGGACCACAACACTTTTTGACACATTTTTGCAGGATCATTCAGGTGTTTTGTTGCAAACTCCATGCAGGCTTTGAGATGGCTTCCTTCTTGCCACCCTGCCATACAGGATACTTTTGTGAAGTGTTCTCGATATTGTTGACTGATGCACATTTTCTCCCATCTCAGCCGTTGAACTCTGTAGCTTCAAAGTTGTCGCTGGCCTCACAGTGGCATCCCTCACCAGTTTCCTCCTTGCCCGGCTGCTCAGTTTGGAAGAACGGCCTGATCTAGGCAGTGTCTGGGTGGTACAATGCACCTTCCATTTCTTGATGATTGAGTAGACTGTGCTCACTGGGACATTCAATAATTCAGTAATTTTTTGTACCCTTCTCTTGATCTGTGCTTTTCAATGACTTTATCCCTAACTTCTTTTGAAACCTCATTGGTCTTCATAGTTGAGTCTTTGCTTGAAATTCACTACCTGACCAAGGAACCTCACCGAGACAGGTGTTTTTATTCTGAAATCATGAGAACCACTAATATTGTGCACAGACAGATGCCATTCAACTTTATATATACAGTGCCTTGCAAAGTATTCAGACCCCTGACCAAGGCTGAGGGACAGCCTTTTCTTGGCAGTGCCTGGATGGTGTGATGCAGCTTCCATTTCCTGATTATTGATCCAACTGTGCTCACTGGGATATCCAAACACTTTGATATTATTCTGTACCCTTTCCCTAATCTATGCATTTGCATTACTTTATCTTTAACTTCTGTAGAATGCTCTTTGGTCTTCATTTTCCTTCAGATTCACAGCCTTACCAATGATCCTTCAACAGTGAGGTTTTTATCCAGAAAATGTGACAGCAACTTTAATGGTTCACAGATGGAGGCCAATGGTAAGGTAACTGTGTCCTTGTTAGGGCAATTTCTTTCATCGGTACAAACCGGGAGCTTCCACAGCACAGGGGTTGAATACTTATGCAACAAGATATTTCAGTTTTTTTATTTTTCTTAAAAATATTTCCCAACATAAAACCAATGTCACCTTACAATAATTGATTCTGAGTTTCAGTGTTTAAAAATAAAATATCAAACAGAACGAAATTTCAATGTACCATTTGTAATTCGGTAATATGAGAGAATTGGTCAGGGGTCTGAATACTTTTGCAAGCCACTGTATGTATGTGTATTATGTATTATATATATATAATATAACAATAATATGATATATATATATATATAGATATATATATATATATAATATATATAGTGCTGAGAAAATAGGGTTTATATTAACAAATTGCATGTCATTTGAAACAAGATGATGTATGAATTAGACAAACAATGAGTAATTAAGATTCAGGGTATGTGAAAAAGTAGGTGAATCCCAGATTTTATCAGCTCAATTAAGGGGATAATTAGAATCAGGTGTTTAAATAATTAGGTAGATCTTCAAGGGTGAGTTTGGGAGGCCCCACCCTATATAAAGATCAGAAACTTTGTGAGTTTGGTCTTCACCATACATCTCTGAGGACCTCAGAAAAAAAAAAATTATTGATGTTCATTAGTCTAGAAAGTGTTACAAAACCATTTCTAAGGATATGGGGCTCCGCCAATCACTGTCAGACACTACAAATGGAGAAAGTTCAAGACCACAGTCATCCTACCCAGGAGCGGTTGTCCTACCAAAATCTCTCCAAGAACAACCCAGAAAATCATCAAGGAAGTTACAGAGAACCTCCGAGCAACATCCAAGGATCTGCAGGCCACTCTCGCCTTGGCTAATGTGAGTGTTCATGACTCAACTATCAGAAACAGACTGAACAAGAATGGTGTTCACAGAAGGATAGCCAGGATGAAACCACTGCTCTCTAAAAAGAACATTGCTGCCCATCTGAATTTCGCCAAAGAGCACATAGATGATCCACAAAACTTCTGGAACAATTTTCTCTGGACAGATGAGTCAAAGGTAGAACTTTTTGACCTCAATGAGAAACATTATGTTTGGCGAAAACCAAACACAGCGTTCGAACAGAAGAACCTCATCCAAACCATCAAGCATTTGCTACCTCAGGACCTGGACAGCTTGCCATCATTGACACAACCATGAATTCTGCATTGTATCAGAAGATTCTAGAAGAGAATGTCAGGCCATCCGTCTGTGAGCTGAAGCTGAACCTAAAGTGGGTCATGCAGCAAGACAATGATCCTAAACGTACAAGCAGATCTACAAAAGAATGGCTGCAGAAGAAGAAATTCTGTGTTTTAGAATGGCCTAGTCAAAGTCCGGACCTAAACCCTATCGAAATATTGTGGCAGGACCTGAAGTGATTTTTCCATGCAAGGAAGCCCTCAAATGTCACTGAGCTGAAACAGTTCTGTAAGGAGGAATGGGCCAAAATTCCTCAAATGATGTGAGCGACTGACCAACAGTTACAGGAAATGCTTAGTTGAAGTCATTACTAGTTGAAGTCATTACTGCTCAAGGGGGTGCCACCAGTTACTGCATCTAAAGATTCACATACTTTTTCAAACATGGATATTGAATGTTGAATCATTTGTGGAGAAATAAATGTTGAAAAAGTATCATGTTTGTTTAATCGGGTTAACTTTATCTATTATTAGGACTTAGATTAAGATCTAATAACATTTTAGGTTTTGAAATATGTGAAAATCCTAAGGGGTTCTTTATATATATATATATATATATATATATATATATATATATATATATATATATATATTTTTTTTTTTCCCTTTTTTTTTTTTTTTCCCCCCCCCCCTTATATATATATGTGCTAATTGTTCCCTTTATTTTCTTTTTTAGTGAGAGACCATTAGAACTCCGATTAGATCACCACAGTGCATCTGACACAGAAATGAAGTGCTGCAGTTTGTGGAAAAATATACAGTACAATATTTACTATGAATTACTGTAGCTATACATAGATCTGGTTTGGGTAACCTATTCAAACATATTTGCAGAATGTTTCTTTGCAATGTTGTCATCTTGCACAATATTTGTATTTCTGCATTGTATCCTATTGGATTAGGTAACTACACAGAGAGATAAATACAATTCCAGGAGGATAACCAACCAGTATAAAAAGTCTGTAACCTTACATTTGCATGTAGCCTTGGTGTCAAATTGCTTTACCAGCTTGGAGCATATTTAACATAAGCATGGTTGCTAATGAGAATGGTGCGCTAATGAAGGTCCATAGCTTGTTTAATCACAACTGGATAACCAGTTTTCTAGATAAACAGGATGCAAAACCTGTATACAATGCGCGTAGGTCATTTCCCCAATTTGAACACAACCTCTCCCCTTACCTTCTTAGGCAGACACATTCCTTAGTGGGGTTTTTCTCTGGCAGATGACAGTAAGGCAGGCACAAGAAGTTTCAATGTCACCGTACTGCTGTGCAAAAACAGAAGGTATCACTCCTCAAATAGGAATACAGCACTGTGGCAGGTGACAGTAGTATTTTTTCAGGGTTTAGTTACAAGAAGAGTGATATTTTATCCTATTTTTAAACCCTGATTATTTTTGGCAGGAACAGATGCCTCACAGTAGTGAACTTTAGCAAACTTTGATGAGCAACAGCATCCAGCAGTCTATTCTTATTGACAGGACATCCTATTTTCAGTTAGCATATGCTGTGAAATATTGCTTTCAGAACTATAACATTTGTTTTAAAGAGCAAGTAGCTTAATTTTTTTCTCTCTTTCTTACTGTCCCTGAGTGGTATATATTTTGATTATTCAAATACTTTTTTGTTTTGTTTTAAAAAATGTGTCTCTGTTAAAAGTCTGTGTTAAGGTCATTTCACTTGCGGTCTGAGGTTGATCTCCAGTTCTATTTCCCTGCTACTGATTTAGCACGGCTAGATCCAACAGTGTTTTTATTGATGTAAAAGCCAGCCCCATCAAGTTTCCTTTTGTTTGGCAGGCAATACACGGCTGAGCACAAGAGGGTGCTAGCTTTTAGAGATATAAAGACGTACATACACTTTGGCTGACCTAGCCTACAGATCATGCATCTATGGTAGACAACTTGAACAGAACTACCAGTCTGAGTCATTGCTTTATGAACCACTCAGGTGATGCAGTGCTAAAGAATGATTTGAAACAGCACAGTTAAACAGTCTCTATTGGCTGATAAATAATAATAATAACTGGCTCTACACACACCAATGTGTAGTGCTCAGTTAAACCATGGGGTTCAGTCCCAAAATAATAACACAGTAAACAAGACACACAAATACACACAAGGTCACTTAATCCAGTAGTGAGTGCTCTTGTGCAGGTGGTACAATACAAGTTCATGGTGAAAAATGGTGCCGTGCACCCGGGTTTAACATTGGCTTTGTAGCAGCAGCTCCTGGGTAGTTTAGCCATCTAATAATGACAAACAAATATTAGTTAATAAAACAAAACTAAATGAAACACTCACGGTTCTTTTTCACTTCACTCCTTTACAGGTCCTTTCGTAACCATAACAAAGGAACAGATTGCACAATTGTCACATCCCCTGAAATACCCATAGTCACGTCTCCTCCAATCCATGACTGACACATCACTTACGTACTAGGGCGATGACTTCTGATACTGTGACTCTGCCCCCCTTCCTGGTTGGCCGGCTTCCAACTGACCCTGGAATTAACTTCAGAACCATCCAGTATGAGGCACACTGTTCCTGTTATACCGTGCACTCACAGGTCGGGAGGGAGATTGCTGACTAGGATTCATTCGCTCTCTGTCACAAGTATTCAAAAATATTTTACTCACAATTGCATGCAAAGTAAACCATATTGTACTGTAACATACCCGGATTGTAACTATATACATTGTAAATTAGAGTCAATCCACTTCTACAAATCCTTATGTAGCTCTATAAAACACCCTGGACTCCCAGACCATGCTATAATGAACAGGAGTATGTTTAAGCTCTGCACTGTGTCTGATTTAAGCAAGACAATTTTTTTTTTTTTTTCTGATTCCAATCTTCAATGATATTTCAAAAGAGAAAGCAGTAAACATTTGGTTGATACCAGGCACTGTAACTGCAGATGGATGGCAAGTGGCTGAGGAATTCTAGTCATTACAGTCTCAGTCTGCAGAGAGTTCTGTAAGCCGATAATTGGAAGTATCCAGATATAAGCGTTATATTGCCCGAAGAGTTTCACAGAGTGTAAGGTTTTACACTGATACGTAATATACATATTTTATTTAAATCAAGAATGTATTACATGCAGGCTTTGGAATTGATGCCAAAAAACATAAAGGACAATGGGTTTTCTTTGTAAACGCATTATCTTATTTAGGGAATCCATTAGTGAACAATGCTGAATTGCTTAGCCATTCAAGGTGTTACTGTTTACCTTTGAATGTTTCTATTATTATTATTATTATTATTATTATTATTATTATTATTATTATTATTATTATTTAGAGTTAGGTGTTACCTGGCAGCATCATCTCCCAGACACGCAGTAGGATATCTCTGATAGGGCAGCAGTCAAGATATCTCTTGACATGTGTCCAAAGAGAACACTAGACAGGATCATTGAAATAGCTGTCACTATGTTGCTAGTTTTCTAATGTTAGTCTGACCCAGTAACAAACAAAAGGGAAGCTGTGGAAGTAAATTATAAACTTTTAATTAACTTCTAAAAGAGCATCTGATTGCATTGTTATTTATTGACAGAGTGGTCTAATGGGAAAAATAAAAGCTGACTGTGCTAATTCATATGTTTCTGTCCCACCCAGCTACGTGTGCTTGTCTCTCCTTTAAAGTTACTGTAATTAAATAATTCTGTTAACCTTACAAATCAAGTGCATTGCCATTAGTTGACAAAAAATAGTAATAAACCACTGTATGAAACGTAGCACACTTTTGTTGTGAAAATGAGCCTGCCATTACTGATCAATTTGATAGTTTAACAATATCTCTGACACACTCCATGTTGAGACAGTTTCAGTCATAATGCGTAAGACTGGAAAATTGAAAGAGGACTGATAGTAGCCTCTCCATAGTCAGGTTCTGAATCCAAGACTGCCAAAATTATTGATGCTCACAGAGGTAAATCACTGCTGGTCAGTCCACAAGTTAATGGCACCATTTTTGCAGGTCAAGTTCATTGCATTTCAGTGCATAGTGAACAGATATAGCACGCATGCAAAAATATCTAATAAAACATTAATTAACAAAAACACACTAATACAAATTATGCAAATGTAGCATTTCAATGTATTTATAAAAAAAAAAGTACTGATCTCAAATAATTTTTAAAATACTTTTTAAACATAAGTAGACATTTCGATATTTCTGAAACTTATATACGATATAAAAAGATTGCACAGGAAAGGTCAGTTAAAATTTGGCTTGAAACTGCAGTGCAAAGAAGAGAGACTTTCTCTCTACTATGCTACTATTCGCTCTACTTATTACATTAAATTTAATTTCGGCTTGTCCAGCAGCATTGTCATGATGTCTTGAAACCAGTCTTGCACGCTTCTTGCAGAATCCCCTTCTTTAGCTACTCCACATCAGCCTGAATCCTGATGGCAGTGTTGCATATCCAGAGTGAAACTTGACAAAGACTTGGTGAGATGTAGACTTAAAGGGAGCGATATTTGTTTCCTGTATGAAATAGAGAAACACAATATTCATTTATCTATCAGCTTCTCACTTAGATACAGATAATAAACATCCCATCAGATGACAGTAGATCATGAAGCACAGCTGCACACCAGACTTCAGGTTCCAATCTAATTCTTTTTTTCATATGTTTTGAGAAATACATTTATTTAAAACATAAAATAAGACAATCAAAACAAGACAATCCATACCTGTCCACAATATGGCCCTACTGGGGGTGTGCTTGCATCTGGACCATCGTACAGTTTCAGATAGTTGCTCACGCAGTCTCCTGGGTCATCAATGCTGATGAAGGCAAAGTTGACTGTAACCACACGCCCGACTGGTGCTACAATGGTCCACTCACAGTCTGTGTTGTTATTGTAGGTTCCAGGGTAGTTTGGACTGGTAAAGGAGCCATGGTCTCCGTACAGTGTGCCCCCGCACCCTATAAAATAATACAGTTCAAAATACATTCAGAAATCAATTCAAATGTTATCATTTAGTGAAACAAATCTTAAATAGGCTTGCCAAGATTATGGGTTATATAAACTGATAAAAGGACAGTAGTTGTTTTTTTTTTTCAGAAGGGTGATAGGACAATCCGAAAGGCAGATTGTACTATTACAATAGTATTATTATTATACAAACATGCACAGTAAGTGTTGTGTTCATACTTTGCCAATCAACCAAACATGCTCATAGGTGGACTATTATTCTGTACCCTATGATGTCCTAAAAGGCAAATGGGTATTGGTGCAAGTTACACAACAAGACCTAGAACAAAACCCACTGTTTAGAATCAAGAGATGTCAACGTAGCCAAAAGATCACTGTTTGACCTTGGGCAAGTTATGTAACCCGCTCATTATCGGTCCACTCCATCTCCAAGCTTGTGCAACAGGATTTAAAGACAGGATTGCATAAGAAACTGACTTTGCTTTTCTGGTGAGCTTTTGCTGTCAATAATTGCTTTGTTTTTTAAGCTATCTTTGATGAGAATAACTTTGTAATGGGTATGAGTAGAAAACAGTTCATGTATTTTGAACAAGATCACTGTATGGCCATTTGTCTTACCATTTGGAGAGGAGGTCCAGGTGATCTCAAAGCCATTGCGACTATGTGAGAAATCACTTTGGAAGTGGAGGTACAGCAGATTGCTGTTCGGGAAGACTGGATTAGGAAGGGCCTGGCCACAGTATTTACCCAGCAGTGTGTCAGAGGCAGTGCTGCCATTTCTGATCTGAAACACAAGTGAAAATGTGCTCAGTGATCAAATATCTAGATTTACTGAAATGTAATCAATCTAGTATACTTGAGCATGAGGGTGAAGCCTTTTAATTGCTTTTTATTATTTGATCCACATTTGTTTGTGTTTACACCCTTGGAGCCATACACTGGATTTGGTCTAAACTGGGGAGGATGCTATAAGAAATGACTGTGTTAGAATTCACTGTGTGGCTTTGAACAAGGAACAAGGACAGGTCTCCAGTACAAGTAGCCAGTGACATCTTATCCTGATAAACAGGTTTCAGGTGCAGTACAAGAGCATGTAAAGTTTCCACTTTATAAATGTACCCAACACAAATATTGTGCACTTCATGAACAAAATGAAACCCTGTTATCTTTCTATGTGTTGAAACATCTATTTGAAGCTCTTCCAAACTCCTATCAAGGACACTTTAACTACATATTTCAAAATGAAGAAAAACTGTGTTTTTTTCAAAACAACTTTAACAATTCACTCACCTCCAAGAAGTCATAGCTGCAGGTTGGGTGGGACTCCAGATCAAAGGCATCAAAGAAGAGTGAGATGGCGTTGTTTTGTGGGGCTCTAAGAATAATGATGCAGTTCAGGTTTTGATGGTATATGTCGGGCCAGCCTGGACTCTTCAAATAGCCAAAGGTTTGATTGTACACTCTGCTGCAACCTAAAGTAAAATAAATTGTAATTATTTTTAATATTAGTTTAATATTATCCATTATATATATATATATATATATATATATATATATATATATATATATATATATATATATATATATATATATATATATATATATATATATATATATATAGTGAGATAGCAGGGAGGGGGTTAAAATCCTTCCCTGCTAAAAACCTTGTGAGAATGCACATTTGGGTGTTATGGGGTTTAATTGGGTAATTGTTTTATTGTTTAGTAATCCCCTGCACCTGGTGGTAATTGTAAATTAGAGCCAGGTGCAGAGTATTTAAGAGAGGCAGCCAGTCTGTTACAGGCTGCTGCTGAGAGAAGAGCCCGACTGTGTGAGTGAGCAGTCGTATTGAGGTATTGTGTAAGGGTGTTTTTGAATGTTTGTGGCAGGTAAACGGTTTAGCCGTCCTGCGTGATAGTTAGGTTCCTGTTTATGTTTAGTGAGTGCTCCAAATAGGAGCTAGGTGTTTGTTTTGTGTTTATTTCATTTTGTGTTTATTAAAAGTGCGCGTGAGCTCTGTTTCAGTAGAATCCTGTGTGTTGGGTCGTGATTCAGAAGGGAGAAGACCCGTGAGAGCCTGTGTGGCAAGCAAAAAGGTGACTATATATATATATATATATATATATATATATATATATATATATATATATATATATATATATGGTATATATAAGGATAAGTACTGCCGGAAATTAACAAAATGTTTTCGGTTTCTTTTTAATCACTTGATCATTCATCCTTGAGTGACATGCTTGAGTGACTATGGCTGTAGCACATGTACTTAATCACCTAATTAGTGAGACAGTTGATTCAACACAGGATATGGAATGATTTCAGTTATTGAATTGCAAGCTTGAATAAAAGCAAAAGAAAATCACAGAAAAAAAAAAAAAAAAAAAAAAATATGCCATGTCTGTCAAGACAGCAGCGCCTTCGTGCAATCGGCATGTTGGAGGCTGGACTAGGGCAGCATACTGTGGCTCGCCATCTTGGGTGCTCACAGCCAGCAATTTCAAACCTGACGAAATGGTATAACCAGACACACTCTGTCAATGACAGGCCACGAACTGGGAGACCAAGAGTCACAACACCTGTCCAAGATCGACAGATCATTTTGCAGCATCTTCGTGATTTCAATTGTTAATCAGCTCAATAAAAAGTCACTGAACCTGCTCTAAAAGTTTTTCGATCTCTAGTTATCAGTTTCTTTTGATGCTCAGTATATATATATATATATATATATATATATATATATATATATATATATATATATATATATATATATATATATATATTTTTTTTTAAGTTTGGTAAGCCTGCATTTTGAAAGATCCAGCTGTCAAGTCCACTCCTTGCTTCCACTGATGACATCTTTTATCAATGACATGTTACATGCAATGTGTTGCTCCACAAGACTGCTTTTGAGTCTATTGGGAGCAGCCCTATGCTTGTGAATATTAGCAAAACCAAAACAGAGAGCATATGACAATTAATTAATTTATTGTAGTTGTGTGATATCTGCTTGCCTGTTCAAGGCCAAATGGTTATCTAATGTGTGTGATATAACCCCCCACCTCATCCAATATGGGTTAACTAGATCCCCACCCATATTTAATGCAAATATAAAAATATTAATATTCAATTAAAATGCTGTTGTGGAAAAAAAATTAAGTTTTCTAAAACAAAACATTGGTAATACAAACACATATCCGTTGCATTCAAAACATACCTGCAATCTCATATGTTACACTGAATCCGTTTTCTGCCAAATAGTGGTCAGATTTATATGTCACCATAACCGTACGACCGTATGTATAGAAATCCGGGATGGTAGTGTCTGTCCCGCAGAATCTGTGAACCTGCCCATAATCACCCTGTAAGACACAGAAAGTGAACTTTAAAAACAAGCCTTATGACATTGCTATCAAGGTAAATACAGCAATGGACTGGTTGTGCAAATACATTTACTGTTAGGTAGCTTTAAACGTTCTCTTTAATCACAAGGTTATGGGTTCTTGACTTAGCACAAACGTCCACTAATTTGAGTGATGAAAGGGATGTATTTAAAGCTGTTGTGACCCACAATGGTGAATTTCACACTGAAATTCATTCATTTGTGTCTGTTTCTATATTATTTTTGTATTTTTCTGTACAATTCATTAGAAAGGAGGCCATATTTTGTTTGTTTACATCCCCCCAACCTGCAACAACATCAACATTTCACCTAATAAAAAACAGCTCAGAACATTCATTTAAATGATTCTACCTAAACCCTAAAAGGTTTTTCTCCTTGTTGAAAGTGGACTCAAACTGGCACTGGTGGAAACAGAACAAAACTCAGTCCTAAAGGGAAAAACATGTCTGTAGGTAGATTGAGAGTGTTATAATTGCTATCTTTACCATAGGCCAGTCCTTGAACTCCAGGTAGTCTTGGGAACAGCTCTGACTGGGTGGCAAATGGAAATTCTGGACAGACAGTTTGACATTTTCCTGTGCAGGTGCATCCAGGATCCAACGACAGTTGGTGGAGGATGGATATGGGTTGGAGGAAGTAGGAAATGTGATGGTCTGAGGAGTGGTGCTGGCATTGTGAGACCCACCACAAGTCACTGAACAAAAGAAAACATTATGAATAGAACTGTACATCAGATTTATTTTTTTTATTTTTTTATCCTGGTTTCACTAACATTAACTATTGACTCTTCACCCAGGAATTAATGTCTACTGACAGAATGAAAGACATTATTACCACAAACACTACAGTGGCCTATTGCCAAGCATTAGGTTCCGCTGCTGATGATAAAGGATTAGTGAGTCTCTGTCTAATCATGCCTCATCATCGGGGGAAATAACCCTCCCATTGGACACACCCGTTTGAGATCACCAATGAAGATCAGCAGATCCACCAGGGTGTGACAGAGGTGGTCCTAAGTTAGTGAGGTCATCTTTTAGGCTGATCAGAGGTCAACAGGGAAGTTCAGATCCTGTTTAGTTATTTTTTATTAAGACCTAATGACTGGTGTGGGAACTGACAGAAGCATCGATAATTCAAATAATCTGAATGAACAAAAACTAAATTTCTCTTTGAAGTCAACACTCATTCACAGTGCATCCTAAAACAACACCAATTCATCAAATGTTTAAACATGTACAACCCTTTTTTATTTTTTAAAGGAGGATAAAAACAGTTAACATTACAGATAGTGTAACATGTTAAAATGTACTCTCTCCTCTAATAGTCAGCTCTGCTGGAGCCCGGCTCTTTTAGCAAAGCACACAGTACTACTTTTAAATTGCCATTTTGAGTTCTTGACTTAGCAGTGTTAAAACATGACGTTATTTTAGAAAACAAAATGGGGCACTTTGACTACAGATCTCCTCAGGTCTTTAGTTTACACTATTTAAAATGGTACAGTGTACACAGTTGCAGAAACATGCTGGCGATGCAAAAACATATTTTCCCACATTACCAAAAAAAATAGCGAATGGCCTTTAGTTAATGTATATAGTTCAATCCTTGGAAATGCATTGAAAACTGCGAAGCCACTAGCGATGACTTCCTAAACTAAGTGACTCAGCCAGCAAACGTTTGACTTGTCTACAGCTTCTCATGGCTTCCAGTTGTTTTTTCACTGCAAATAGCTCTTATTTCTACAGGGGGTGCCTCTAGGTTAAATCTTTAATCATCATTACTTACACTCTACAGCTGTGTAGGTAGCGTTGAACCCGCTGAGGCTGACACTGCTGTCTGAGACAAACTTAACTGTCAGGAAGTTGTTGCTGGAGGCAAAAGAAGCCGGTATGGTGTTGCCACAGAAAGTGCCAACGAGTGGGAAGTTCTCGTTGTCTCCATCAAACACCTGAAAAGAGAGGACATCAACTGCAGGATCAGCAGAAATTGTGTATGGGCTTTTGGGGCTGAAACAGTAAAAGAAGATATTTCTTTCTTTCTTTTGTTCTTAGGTCTCTCTTGAGAAACCAACAACAACAATCACAGTTAAACCACAATTATAAATTTAGAAAACCATATACAGTAGTTTGAGTACTTGTAACCTCACGGAAGGAATTCATTCATCGGAATCGGAATCTGTATAAACATTCCGTAATATAGATTAGTATGGCTCTAGACAATCACAAATACTGTTTAGTGACTGGATCAACCAACTTTTTTTTGTAGTAGCACTAGCTAAATACACCTTACTTTTGTATAAAAGCAGACGTGATCTGTTTTGTCTAATGCATGGTGTGTTCCACCCTCACAAGTGACACATACACAGAGCAAATTCAGATCCCATACCTTAACATAATCATATCTACAGATTGTTCCAGTAGGCCCTTCCAGGACGAAGTTTGAAAATGTGAGATTGACGTTCATGTTTTGAGGAACCACAATGTTCCACAAACAGTCCAGGTTTGTGTCATATTTCCCATCAAAGTTGATGTCAGGAGAGCCAAAAGAGCCAGTGGTAGAGGTCAGATAGCCGCCACAGCCTTGCTCTGGACCTGTTCAGGAAAACAAATTACATGAATGCCATGTAACAGCGATATTCCACCCAGTGCACAAATCTGTACAAAACCTCAAAAACGTAAACGCTGAACTGAGACACATACGTTATTACAATGCACGCTGTGAAAGATATAAAGTACTGGAGTTATTTTAGCTCACATTTACCCACTGCAAAAATGAATTTGAAATGCTGTCAACAAACGTTTTAGTGGAGCAGGTGGAATTCAGCTCCCATGTGTGAACATCAGAAAAATCTAAATGAATGAACAGCCTACTGTTTATCATCAATAACCATTGGCCTACCTTTTTTCTATTTCCACAATGTTTGGTAACCTTTTTTGATGTAAAACAAGTATCCTGCCTTATGCTCAGGAAGCAACATTAAAAGCTGTTTTCAAGCTAAAACACACACATACACACGTGTGTATATATATATATATATATATATATATATATATATATATATATATATATATATATATATATAAAAGAAAATGCCATATTATACAATAGAGGGCAGTGTTGTTCCTCAAAACAATATAAAAATCCCAATTTGTGCAATATGTGATGAACACACATTATATTAATTGTGTGAATAGGGTAGTAGAGATTATGCTGGGGTTTAAAATACAATTTGACATTTCAATAAGGCATTTTCTGTGCTTATTAATATTTATAATATATAACAAAGCAACAAATGCAGTAGAATTCATGTTTCACTACCTACTTATACTGGTACAAATTAGGTTCCTATAGTGCCCTCCACCAAGGGTCTTCACTAGTGGTCCCACTTCACTTTATCGCTCACTAATGTACAGGAAACCCCTGAACCCTGTTCAGGGGACAGGATCCTTCCTGAGGATATGGAGTGCAGATACAGAGTCTAAATTCAGTTTCAGTAAAGATGAATTCATTAACATCAGCACATCAGATTAATAAAGAAAGACGGGGACAATTATTGATTTTATAGACCCGACAGCTTGAAGCTGGTTCTAATGCATTTGTATGACACGCTCATTAACGTGAGCCTGTATTAACAATCACATTCTTAAACCCTTTGAGATCTAACATGGAGAACCCTGCCAGCATAACCAAACGACATTTGAGATGAGGCATAATAGTTGAACCCCTTTAATCCAGATCAAATTCATACAGGAGGGACTGGGTGTTATCTATCTGCAAACCTACACCATGTAATTATCTTTCCACACTGTACATTTGCTAATTATTTATAACTAGAAGTCTATCTAATTATGGCTATCAATAAACAAATATATCAGTTAATTGATTGTTTGGTCATGACTTGGCAATGCTGTATTATACACATCTGGTTATGTTCATAACACAGTGTGACCACTAGAGGTCTATATAATCTCACAGAACAAGCTTTTGAAGCTTCTCAGAAATCAGGCAAACACTTCTAGAAATAAGCTTACTGCATTGAATTCCTTTTTATATATAACAACAACTCAACAGCTTTTTCTCTATTTATGCATATTAGTTCCAAAGATGCAAGCTCTATTTTTCTATTGTCTAATTACGCTATTGTTTGAAACAATATTTTAACCTTACAGTTTATAGAAACCACTCCACATTTGCTTTATATTAGTATTCATAAAAGCAACTTGGTAGAGTTAGCTTAACTAATATGTTCCTGCTGTTTAGATTCAATTGTCGTTTCTGCTCTCACATCCTGGAGAAGTTATTTGGCCTTATTTATGCTCTCAGATTCTTGTCTTAACATCCTGCTTTTGGCCCATGAACACAAAGTGTGACGGTTTAGTATTTAATCCTCAGTAATGAGGTTGATAAAACCTGTTATTACATTCATCCATGACTCGGGTAAGAGCACTGGGAAGGCAACTGAATTTCTTTAATTGTTTAAACAAATAATGCCACTGCCAAAATGAATAAGAATGGAAAAGGTCAATTTAAAAGTACAAATGTGACTGTTTTCTGCTTTTGAAATAGCTATATTAGAAGCCTGTCATTTGAACTAAGCTGGCATAGCAGCTGGAGTTCCTTGTTACAAATCGAGTTTTTTATTTCTTAAATCATTGCCTTTTATATAAACAGTCAGCAACTCTTCATGTGGCTCACACAATGTCAGTTATCACATATCAATGGTTACCGTTACACAGTTCCTTTAAATATATCCCATGTGTATTTTGTCACAGCAATATATTTTGCGTTTAAGCTGATTTTCTCTTGTTACTAAGGAAACAAAAAGCAATTTTTGTCCTTTGACTGCCGAAAAATGCAACTCTGGTCTGTCAAGCACAAGGAGCGTAAAAAATATCCCTCCCACAGCCACATCCGATCCAAAATAAATTGCGCAGGGGAATCAGAATGTGGAGAATGGAAGAGGGAGTGCAAAGTGCTGGGCAGGGGTGATATTGTACATTTACACACCACATTTCTTCAGTGATTCTTTGTGTCTATGTGTGGCAAAGCGTAAGCCTTGCACAATGAAATATGTAGTTTATTGTATGTTTGTGTTGATTAATATTGATTTAATTGTTTATCTGCTGTGGCGCTCCGCTGGGGACGATTACCAGTCTGCGTGGAGCAGCAGCTGAAAGCAATCAGCTGTTCCAGCGGGCGGGTGGGCGTGTCTCAACGGAGCTTCAGTATAAAAGCATGGCGATCGCTGTGATCGGGGCTGCTGCAAGGCCTGCCGTTTTCACGGTACCTTTTGAGTTATAGTTTGGGGTATTGTGTTTTATTTTGCACTTCATGTACAGTTTGCTGTATTTGTCCTCAGTGCGTTACCATCGCTGGTAACGTCACATGACCACCTTTATTTTACTTTCGTTTTATGTTTTTATTAATAAATCCTGCGCGCCTGTGCCGGCGTTTCAACACCACCTCAGTCTCTCTACTCGGAGAAAAGATCCTCGAGCAGGTTCGGAAGCATTTAAACTAGAAAGGAAGGGGGGAGAAATCAACAAAAAAACAGAAGGGAGACCGCATCAAAACAAGAACAACAACTCAGGTAAGACAACCATTAAATGTATTTATCTAAATGCTAGAAGTATCAGAAACAAAATTCTAGAACTTGAAGCTACTGCACTAACAGGTAACTATGATGTGATAGGTGTTACTGAAACTTGGTTGTCTGAGAGTGATGGGGACGAATATAATATTTGTGGGTATACACTGTATAGGAAAGACAGGCAGGACAGAAGAGGAGGAGGGGTAGCGCTATACATAAGAAACAGTCTTGAAGCCCAGGTGTTAAACCTGGACAAAGAAAATAAAACCGAATCAATATGGGTCAGAATAACGGACAAAAATTCAAAAGGCATAATAATAGGAGCATGCTATAGACCGCCAGATTCAGACGGTGAGCACAATAATCTGTTATACAATGACATTAGAAATGTGTGTAGCAAAGGAGAAGCCATACTAATGGGGGATTTCAACTTCCCCCAAATAAAATGGGAAAACCCGGTGGGTAGCGCTAAGGATGAAATAGAAATGGTGGAAATGACAAATGACTGCTTCCTAACACAATTTGTGAAGGCACCCACTAGAGGGGAGGCATGCCTTGATTTAGTCTTTTCAAATAACGAAGATAGAATAACTAAAACAGAGGTCAGAGAACCACTGGCAAACTCAGACCACAACATGGTCTCATTTGAAGTGTTTTTTAAATCCCCAAAAGAAATGACTAAAGCTAAGGTTTACAATTTTAGAAAAGCAAACTATGAAGGTATGAAACAGAGACTAACAGAAGTAGATTGGAGTAAAATAGAGAAAACACCCACAGAAGAAGGATGGTTGTTCTTCAAAAATGTAGTACTAGAGGCACAAAACAATTACATCCCTAAAGTAGACAAATCTAAATGTAAAACTAAATTGCCAAAATGGTTTAATAGATCAATTAAAAAAAATATTCAGCGAAAAAAGGCACTTTATAGAGCATTAAAAAAGGACCAAAAAGAAAGTACGCAGAAAGAGTACACAGAACTGCAAATGCAAGTCAAAAAGGAAGTTAGAAAGGCCAAGAGAGAAATAGAAATAAACATTGCTAAGGGAGCTAAAACCAATTCCAAAATGTTTTTCCAATATTACAACAGCAAGAGAACATTCAAAGAGGAGATTAAATGTTTAAGAGATACAAATGGCAAAATCATAGATGAAGAAAAAAAAATAGCAAATATATTAAATGATTACTTTTCACAAGTTTTTACAAAGGAAGATACTGACAACATGCCCCACATGTCATCCAGTTCCTGTCCAGTTTTAAATAACTTTAGCATAACTGAGGCAGAAGTGTTAAAGGGACTAGGAGCTCTTAAAATAAACAAATCCCCTGGGCCGGATGAGATCCTCCCAGTAGTACTCAAAGAAATGAAAGAAGTAATTTACAAACCGCTAACCAAGATCATGCAGCAGTCTCTTGACACAGGGGTGGTACCGACAGACTGGAAAATTGCAAACGTAATACCGATCCACAAAAAGGGAAACAAAACTGAACCAGGTAACTACAGACCAGTAAGCCTGACTTCTATTATATGCAAACTTATGGAAACTATAATAAGATCCAAAATGGAAAATTACCTATATGGTAACAGGGTACTGGGAGACAGTCAACATGGTTTTAGGAAAGGGAGATCGTGCCTAACTAACTTGCTTGATTTTTTTTTTGAGGATGCAACATCGATAATGGATAATTGCAAAGCATATGACATGGTTTATTTAGATTTCCAGAAAGCTTTTGACAAAGTCCCGCACAAAAGATTAATTCTCAAACTGAACGCAGTTGGGATTCAAGGAAACACATGTACATGGATTAGGGAGTGGTTAACATGTAGAAAACAGAAAGTACTGATTAGAGGAAAAACCTCAGAATGGAGTGTGGTAACCAGTGGTGTACCACAGGGATCAGTATTAGGTCCTCTGCTATTCCTAATCTACATTAATGATTTAGATTCTGGTATAGTAAGCAAACTTGTTAAATTTGCAGACGACACAAAAGTAGGAGGAGTGGCAAACACTGTTGCAGCAGCAAAGGTCATTCAAAATGATCTAGACAAGATTCAGAACTGGGCAGACACATGGCAAATGACATTTAATAGAGAAAAGTGTAAGGTACTGCACGCAGGAAATAAAAATGTACATTATAAATATCATATGGGAGATATTGAAATTGGAGAAGGAATCTATGAAAAAGACCTAGGAGTTTTTGTTGACTCAGAAATGTCTTCATCTAGACAATGTGGGGAAGCTATAAAAAAGGCTAACAAGATGCTCGGATACATTGTGAAAAGTGTTGAATTTAAATCTAGGGAAGTAATGTTAAAACTGTACAATGCACTAGTAAGACCTCATCTTGAATATTGTGTTCAGTTCTGGTCACCTCGCTATAAAAAAGATATTGCTGCTCTAGAAAGAGCGCAAAGAAGAGCGACCAGAATTATTCCGGGCTTAAAAGGCATGTCATATGCAGACAGGCTAAAAGAATTGAATCTGTTCAGTCTTGAACAAAGAAGACTACGTGGCGACCTAATTCAAGCATTCAAAATTCTAAAAGGCATTGATAGTGTCGACCCAAGGGACTTTTTCAGCCTGAAAAAAGAAACAAGGACCAGGGGTCACAAATGGAGATTAGAAAAAGGGGCATTCAGAACAGAAAATAGGAGACACTTTTTTACACAGAGAATTGTGAGGGTCTGGAATCAACTCCCCAGTAATGTTGTTGAAGCTGACACCCTGGGATCCTTAAAGAAGCTGCTTGATGAGATTTTGGGATCAATAAGCTACTATCAACCAAACTAGCAAGATGGGCCGAATGGCCTCCTCTCGTTTGTAAACTTTCTTATGTTCTCTGTATGCTTGAGCAGCGGCTACCCACACGTGTGACCCGAGGAAGACCCTGTCGCACTATGTTCTTGGTTTTGTAGTCTCCTTTTACTTGGCGTATACAGTACTCAAGTACAGCTTTTAGCTTTGGTCTGTGAGAAATTCTGAGGTTGTCATGTAATCCTGATATTGTGTCTGAAATTTTGCTGTTCTAGTTTTGTATTTACAGCCGTGGCGGGAGATGAATGTCACTGTTCACTAGTCATGAAAAGTAAATTATTAAATTATACTTGCACTGTTCAGATGAAGGCCTGAGTTAATTTCATTTTTACAATATACCCGCAAAGTCTGAATCGGGTCAAAAACAGGTGACAACAATATACCTGCCCTTTGAAAAAATACAACCAGTGCACTAAACCAAACACAAGGATGCTTTAACACAGGACTACCTGCCAGGAATTGCAATTACCACGAACTTCAATCTTCCTGTGTGCACACACATTGTGCCTCTGATTTATCTTGTAATTTTGCTAACCAGCCATGGAGATACAGCATTAAGAACTGCACTGATCTGGTTGTTCCTCTATTTAATTTCTTTATTTCCCTTTGTGTTAAGGAAGTACATTCATCTTCCTTTACCAGCTTACTCCAAGGGTGACCTTCAACTCATTCCCCACCAGGAGAGAGGAGCGATGGGTAGCTAAGCAACGCGCAAGCTGTCCCACTCCTCCGCTTCAACAACTCCTTCACTACACGAAGCAGTGTTTGTGTCCTGGGATGGAAGTTAGCAAAGAAGTTTTAATTGTCGTTATTTTATTAAGTCACTAAGAATATATGACTATATGAAGCATCTGCTGTAAACAAATGCATTCTACTACAGGCATTCTTTGTCACAGAGAACCAAAATAACTAGAAAACCTACCCATTCATTTACGTTTTAGTTTTTAGAAATCAGACCTTGTTTGGAAATTTCTCTAAAAAATGTTTCCACATCCCATTTATTCGCAGCTGTTGGTCTGAGGTTTCTGAATGCTAGACACAGGCATTAACCCTATTGGTTGGTTTGTAAATGCATGCTAAGATCTCCAACCAGATCGCGTTGACTGTTACCAACTCCTTTTGTTTGATAATGCCTACTTTGTACATGAAGTGCACTGACAAGTACTATAGCTGTAGCCTTTAACCTTCCATTTTACTGTCTCTCCTAATAAGTACAGGTAATAACAGTGTATAACCTCCAAAACACTTCTTTTTATGTCATCCCAAAAAAGCCTCACCACGTGGAAAGCAGTGTGACTAGTGATTGTTATGCTATCACTAAGTCTATTATAACCACACAGAGATGTACAGTAACACATGAACAAACAGTTTAAGAAACTTTGCATTTAAACCTGTAAACAACTAATAATATACACAAACTGAAGCTGCATATTGCTATTAGATAACAGAAGTGACTGAAAATCATACTAAAGAGGTTTAAAAAATTATATCTCAAATTATTCTTAAAATATTATCGCTGGTTATTGGTCTTCCTCCTGGTTTCTTTTACTTATTGGATATTGCAGGACTACCAAGTAGATATGTCACACTTCAGAAGGTTTAAAGTGATGTAAATGCCACCAGAGCTACAACTGCTTTAGCTAAATGAATTGCTGAAATAATATTATGTGGAAAAACAATATATGTTGCATATACCTGTTAACTATATAAATAAAAAAACTCCTTGGGTAATTACCAGTAATTGGAATGTAGTTATAATTTCAAGGGGGCTCTGACAAGAATGATTTCCATTGCATGAGAGTAGATGTTGAACTTCATGCTGATTTGAACTCGGCTCTCGCCAAGATAAGCACCAACTAAGACGTAGCTTTGCAGTAAACAAATGTGATCCATCTGCATCGCCATCCATCTGCGTTGTTTTCCATCTGATGATGTAGATATCCTTCTGTCTGGTGTTGATTGCTGAAGTGTAATGCTGGCTCCAGGGATCAGCTCATTTTGCCTCCCCAGCGCATCAGCACACACAAAGGCTGCGATGCTGGCTCCAGGGATCAACCCAGTGCGGTCTCCCCAGCGGGTCAGCATGACAACCGTCTGGATTGAGCTAAGTAGGGTACATCTCTGGGGTCTTCAAGTGGGCACCTTCCATCCTCAGTGTTTCGTTGACTAGCCCACGACACCTCAAGAGGGCTCAACAGTGATTCTGGTGTCCCAGCATCACCCCCCTCCATCCCCCACTCAGCTCAGCCAAGCTTACTTTCCTGTACATCAGCATTGCTTTCTTTATATTGTGCCTGAGATCCCCATCCAGAATCTTTCCATCTCAACCACAGCCAGTTGCTTCTCCTTTCTGCTGCTTCAGATAACTTCTTCACTGTGCGACGCAACTCTTGGCCACTGAACCTGACGTCTCTGAGAAACCGGATTGTATAGTGTGCCACAAATCCTCGACAACCCATCTCCACTGGGTACACTCTGACTCTCCATCCTCGCTGTTCCACTTCAGCAACTAGTTGAGCATACCGAAGTTTCTTCCTCTCATACGCCTCATCCACAGCATCTTCCCATGTCACTGTTAACTCTACCAGATGAATAAGGCGTGCTGATCCAGACCACAAGACAATGTCTTTTGTGTGTAATGCTTTGATGGAACTGGTGGCAACTTATTGGTCAGGTTACATTTGTCTTCCAATGCTAAGGCCAAACATCGCAGCAACTGGTAATGGCGCCAAGTAAACCGTCCTTGGCTAAGACTCACCTTACGTCCTGTCAAAATGTGCCTTAATGTTGCAGGTGATAAACACAAAAGACATAAGGGATCCTCACCCACCCAGAGGTTTAGGTTCTGTGGTGATGGGAGAACATCATATGCTGATCTGATAAGGAAACTGAATGAATGTTAAATGCATTGTAGTAAATATGTGTGAAATGACTTTAGGTTAGTATTGATATTATACAGCACTTTGACAAGACTGAATCTGGTATTACAGTGTACAGGTCTTTGAGCAGCACACCTTCGTTAACAGTGGAATTAAGTTATTCACCTAAAGTCTGCCTGAAGGTGGCCCTCCAGCCCCCTGCGTTGACGGAGTAGTCTGTCTTAAACACCAGGAACAGATTGTTTGAGGAACTCTTCAGAGTTGAAGGGATCACCGTGCCACAGAACTTGCCCAAGAGAGGGGCCAGGGTGTTTGCTCCATCATAGACAGCTACATAATCAAAGGCGCAGTTGGAGGAGGCCTCAAGATGGAAGGAATTAAATCTACATGGAAAACAATCAAATGATATGACTTTGTTACATTGCTGTATACGGTGAAATAATCTTTCACAAACAGTACAATTCTTCTTCTTACATGGTTGGTATGTTGTGTAAAAACTGAAAACAAAAATTCCAATTGTGTCTTCATTAGTGATAATGATGTGGCCTGCTAGTCTATTTCATCCTATTCTCTCAGAACACAATAGGGTAATACAAAATATCTTGGAAAATATGAAGCCTATTTTTACACTTTTGTCTTCAAAGATTGGAGACACATGGATCAGACTCGTCTCTCTTGTGTAGCTGAAAGGTCATAACTTTAGAACATTATATTGGTTACAACTTTACAGAGCCCACATTTCTTTTGCAATTTTCCAAAGCAGCAACTGATAACTTACTTCAGGTCGACAACCCTGTTGTTTCCAACAATGATGTGATAGGTGCAGTTCATGTTGCTGTGGTAGTCAGAAACTGAATGAGTGGGACTGCTGACTGTACCAGTAGACTGGTTGAAAATACCACCACAGGCTTTAAACACAAAGAAAAAGGAACACACATAAGAATAATGTCATTTCAAACACATGTCCTAACTTTGAACAACCTACAGTACAACTCTGATTAACATATGAATGGCAATGCTTATCCAGCATATTATATAACCTAATGGCTTGTTAGCAAGCAGCTAGAATTAGTTAGAATTGGTTATTAATGAATATCCTTCCCTGGGTGCACAGAGTGACTGGACGGGGCGTCTGAATGATACATTCAATCATAAGAAGTATCCTGCTGAGCTCCAGCAGATATATGTCATTCAATCAGACCATCTGTAATGGATTAACACCATACTATAATGGATTTCCCTGTTGAAAACATTCACGGAGCTGCACCATTCTAATGATTCATCTCTACAGACCGTTTGGAAGTGCTGATATTCTTTCTAGTGCAACATAGACTGTCACGCAGAGCAAGACAGAAGCCTCTCTCTGAAAACCACGTGAGGGATTCAGTGCCTAAGGGGCAGCAGTGTTCATTCCATAGAATCTATTTGGTTTTATTTTGTGCAGACTCATCAAGTACAGTAAAGCAAGTCAATCTGTGGGAAACCACAGTTATTTTAGCAATCTTTCTGTTCAAATCTGCACATTTTAGATCAGGAAACATACAGATTTCCCAATACCATTAACTTTCTTTTAGAAACAAAACTAAGCAGTTTCTTGTTTGCTATAACGAAGGTCATACATAAGTGTTAAATACCCACTTTCTCAGATTGTTGTTTGGCGAATTGAATGTGCTTTACAGAGAGGTTCTGATATAATTTAGGAAATGCAGCACAAACAAAAATATGCATCGCAATCTGCACCAATGAAGCATTTGAACAGGAAGGGCCAAACTCAAATGCAAGAGATAAGCTGACTACTAGCTTGCTCAAATCTGACTTGATCTCTCCAATGGGAACTGTCAAACATAACACTTTTAAAATCTCATAACACTAAGTTAAAATCTCTCAAATACACCACAACCTTATCTCACGTTATTAAATAAAGTACAATAAACTGCTACTGTCAAAAAATCAGGGTTTTAAAAAATAAATAGTACATTTTTTTTAAAGCTAACAGAACATGGATGAGTTTACCTACTGTTCTACTGTTAGCCACCCCCGATGTTGCACTACATAATGTGCCTTTTAGCCTTTTACTTGTAAACAACAAAGCTTCACTAGGGATGCTAATGTACAGTAAAATGAAAAATCCCTACTACTGGTAATACTATACATAACTACTCCACTGTCTGAAACAGACATTTATTCGGCTTACAGATCACAATATAAAGTGGAATGAAGATACTTACAGATCACAATATAAGGTGGAATGAAGATACTTACAGATCACAATATAAAGTGGAATGAAGATACAGATCACTATATAAAGTGGAATGAAGATACTTACAGATCACAATATAAAGTGGAATGAAGATACTTATAGATCACAATATAAAGTGGAATGAAGGTACAGATCACAATATAAAGTGGAATGAAGATACTTACGGATCACCTCATACTTAGCCAGGAACCCCTTAGAAACTACTATATAGTCAGAGTAGAAGTTCAGTAGCATTGGTCCAAAAGTAGTGAATGGACCGGGAATCTGAGAGCCACACAGAGTTGTTATTGGGGTTCCTGTATCTGTGGTCCCACTGTATATCTTCAGTCCATCATAAGCACAGGTTGAATGGGCTGTAATAGAAAGCAAGCAAGTCAACATACTGTACTATGGCTGAGAACATGTAACATTTCAAGTTTATCAGATACACATTTATCATAATCTGTTACAGAGGGAAAAGTGAAACCTAGAAATATTGAGCAATACAAATAAGGTAATATTGTAAGCTCAGCAGTATGTTCTTTATTGTATATATAAATATGTCATTTTATTTAACTGATCATTTGACTCAAACATTCATAGATTCATGCATTGTGCTTTTTTAGCAAAAGGTCAATAAAAGAACAGTATAAAACAACATATAAATAGCATATCTGTACTTAGACAAACACTGAGAGACATGACTGTTGCAGCTGTCAAAATACCAATTTAAGTCTTTATCAATAAAACCACCAATTTATATAAAAAAAAAAAATCATGTTGTGTATTTTTTGTGATATTTCTAAAGCTTGGATAAAGCTGTAATTAAGTAAATACAACATAATTTCCATTTATAACATTATGAATTGCTTGACTGAAAAAATACATGGATTTCAGCTATGCAGAAATCATGATTACAATCCTTACATGATGCAATTGAATCAATCTTATATGTCAGTGTATTTTTGCTTTAAATGGTCAAGGCTATTATGTCAAAGAGGCTGAAGGGCAGTTTTAATGGGTCAGTGCACTTCCACTACCCTTGTGTGAACACTGACACTTATCATGTTCCAGCCTAACCATGGCACAATAGGGTTAAATATAACTGGATGAGGAGCTTTATCAAGGGCAGGGGTGGACAAAGTTGACCCTTCCAATCCAAAGTTGACCCTTTGTTTCCATGTTCATGACCTATATTATTTTCAAATTTGAGCACACCTAGTAGTACTTCTTATAGCCCAAAATGTTTAAATGTCCCGTAGAAAGAAGATTTGAGGATGCTTATTCTCAATTCTCTATTTGCTTATAAATCAAAAGTGTTTATTTATCAAATCCATTCATCAAAAAGGTGCAGGGCACGAACGAGTCCAAACAAGCAAAAAGATAGAATGCCTGCATACTTGTGAAGCTCCACATCTTCTATTTAGTTTATTAAATAAATGTTTTATATTCTGTAAAACAAATATATAAAAGTAGTGGAGAATATGGAGTACTCGTTTTAGATTTCTGGCACAAAAAAAGACAGCGCTTGCCATGGTTTTGTAACAGACAACAAGAACCTTGCTTTTACTTTTGCAGATGTCTTTAATAAACTAATATTATTTAGGGCTTGGTCTTTCACGTGGTTAAAATCAAATCCAACTGCTGGACCTCATTTATTCTTTGGC
Organism: Polyodon spathula; assembly: GCF_017654505.1. Classification (NCBI taxonomy): domain Eukaryota; kingdom Metazoa; phylum Chordata; class Actinopteri; order Acipenseriformes; family Polyodontidae; genus Polyodon; species Polyodon spathula. Next base: position 10,012,348 of record NC_054537.1, on the reverse strand, counting down.
ACCATACATGCTAAAATAAATATACTTCTTGTATTGAGCTTTTTTATAAGCAAAAACCTTCAAAAGTATTAAAACATTGTATCAGTATGTAATGATCATACTTGCCCAAAGCTTACCCCAACTACTATGCTTTATTTATTTAAAACAATGCAATTATTCACATAGTAATCTGACTGGATTCTGTTCATTTCTTGTCTGAACGTGAGATTAAGTTTACATTGATGACATGGTAGTGGTACACAACCAACAGCTATTATATGTACTGTAAATAAAATGAGAACGGAAGGACTCCTGGACTATTCAATTATCCCAGTTTTCCAGAACAACATGCTTTGCAGGAAAGAGATCACAAATTTATGCCATTCAACAGTAGGACGTTTAGCGATCAATTCCAATCCTGAATACTGAAATGTTTAGAATCTTTCAATAACCTTAAACAGCCAAGCACTGTTTTTTAACATTTTTCCCCAAATAAGTAACTGTTTGTGAATTAAGACAGAATTATTGAAACCCAAGATACTTTTCAGTTCTGGTTCAATATGCTATGAAAAAATGTAAGAGTAATATTTAGTTTCATTGAATTAGCACATCATCAATCCAAATAAACTGAATTATGCCTTTCATACTGTACCTAACCCTGTTAAAAGAATTTATTTTGATGGAATTTGATTAAACTGGATGACTGTTTAGTACTCTGTGCACTTAATGGAATTAAAAAGACATTCTGAGCTAGGTGTTACAGATCTGTACAACTGGACAATACAATATACATCTGTTCATTTAATAGACTTTCATTAGTCTGTGATGCATAATACAAGAGAACAAATATGGCCTGCTTTGTCAAGTGAAGAAATGCAAAGGCCAAAGCTTTTAATGATCTGAAAAACCTCTTTCACATTATAATAATGTGTAGGAAATACAGGAACTACTTTGAATATGCAGAATTGTTTTTAGACCATCTGAATCACACCAAGGAGATTTGAAAAGATCAAGAGTGAACACACTTACATTCTACTTGGAAGGTCTCAAAATGCAAGACAACGATTTTCTGATTGCCTGCATCAATGAGGTAATTGCAGTTGCTGTTGACTGGGTAATGCTCTGGGTAGTTGGGTGACACAACACGTCCAACGGGGGCAGTGAAGTTAGCACCACAGCCTGGCAAACATAGAAGAATCAGAAAAGAGGTTAGCACTACCATGTGTTTGCATTTAAAACATATACAGTCAATTCTTCTAAGCATGCATTTCAAGGGACCAGCAAATTCATACTGTCATTTTTATTAAGGTAACATTAACACTGAAATCAAATTTCAATTACAGAACAATGAAAAGTATTATACATTTACAAGTATTGTGCATTTTATTGAAAATACAGTTGTAAGTGAACTTAAAAAGTATACATTGCAAATTGCTGCATTTGAGGTTTCCTCAACATCAGGGTATTGAGCAAATTGGACAAGATGATGACTTGCATCCAGTTTGCTGTTCATAGGCAATGTTTCAACACCTCAACTTTTATCTGCAGGTTTTTACACTTGTACTTGGAAATAGCATGATGCTTGAGCACCATGGCAACTCGAAATGCATCACAAAATCAGTGATCCCAAAATAGCACAATAATACAGAAGAGAGACGCTAATCTGGATGCAAGTGAATAAATTTCCCAGTACCCTTTGCACTCCGCTGTTTGAGTGAGGGCTGTTCGTTTTAGTCATATTGTTTTCCCTTAGGGGATCTCCAAAATAATTAGTACTAACAGGAAATTCGTGTTACATTAATTCATATTACAATAAGTCATTTTCAATAAACAACTGCTAAATTTGGCCAGGTAGAAAATTAGTATTAGGAAATATACCCAATCCCAGTTAGTTTTAATGAGAATTGACTGTATTACAAACAAGTATATAGTCTAAAATGCACTATTCCTTTCCTTTACAAATATTTACCCTGGAGGATCCAACTATGGGAAAACATATAATTTCCAATATGGTTTTGAATGCTATGACTTTGTTTTTTTTTCTGGTGAAGCGATTTTCCAGGGTTACAATGGGATGCTTACACCTTCCCATATGTCCCTCAAAAGTTATTACAGTATCTTCAATATCTACCCATGCAGGAGTAATATTATTATTAAAAAGTTAACTTGGTTGTAGCAAAAAAAATAATTACATACTTCTTAATCTTGATCAAGGAAGTGCAATACAATCTGAAAGCATAGCTTGTAAAAAGCTATTTATTTAACTGAGTGTAGTACCTTATATCTTTTTTTTTTTTTTAAATAAAAATGTATATGTATATTTTTTTTTTTTTTTTAATTAGACATTTGAAACTATAACGATTGGAAGAACACAATTTATTTAATTGACAGATCTTATTTACATAACATCTTTTTACCACACAAAACTAGGGAATTAAGCTACTTGCTTGGTGAACTTCAATATCTGAGGAAATTTCTACTCATTAGTGAAGGGATTCTGAACAAATTTTTCCTTAGTAAGAAGTCGCTTATTATCCTGCCCGTGTACTGGCCTGGATGAACTGCATGTAATAACAGTGCATTTCAAACTATTGTCTGAGAGTCAGGCTTAGAATCTCACAATACAACTGGGTCATTGCCAAGGTATCAAACCTTTACGCTCGCTGAACTCCAAACATTTCATCAAACTGGGAAAAACACAGTATTCCCATTGCTGCCAAGGCATTTAGCCAGCACTTTGTACTCCACAGTCTGGCAAATGAATAAAGGAACAGGAAAGCAAAAACTAATTTAAAAACGTTACATTTTAGTGAGCACCTCTGCTGCTTGGCCCTATATAGTCTAAACAGCATTCCATATGCTTACAGCCTCCTGGCACTACTGCCTGCACCACAAATCATTCTGCACCCCCGTGCTATTGTCCAACCTAGTACTGTTGAAGTCTGTTTTTAGCTGGCATCTTTGGATTCAAGGGGGCAGGTTTGCTGTAAAACAAGGCATATGAGGGTCACTGTGAAGTACGTACGGGTGGTGTACACAGCTGAGAATCCCTTCCCAACCATGCCTTGAGACTGGAACCTAGTAGTTATCACATTGGCTGGAGCAATGAGCGACGCTGGAGCAGCAGTCCCACAGCCTGCTGCCAGCAGCCTTTCATCCACTTCAGCAGGGCCTCCCCACACCTGTGGAGACAGAGGAAGAGACAGAAAGATGGGGTGAGAGGCTATACTCAAAATCTAACAGAACAATGCAGTAAATCTGACTGCCCTTTGCATGCTGCATCAGCGGTTCCTATACCCGCTGGTGCTAATTATTTCCAAAGGTGCCCTGTTTCAATTACAACGTTCTGATCTTCTTTCCCCTGCTGTTTATCTACCTGCACATGATACATGATTATTGAATCCGAATTTTATGACGAACAAGAAATGTTTAAAAGAACAAATTTGTTCAAATGTATTCATAACTATAATTTAAAACATCTAAAATACCTATGACACATAGCATCAGCTCTATATGCCTTCCCCTGCAATACCAACCTTTACATAGCTGCTTTGGCAGAGTCCGCTACTGTCAGGAATCTCAAAATCACTGCTGAAGCTCATTTCCAAATGGTTGCCTTCGTGGGCAATGACCCTCCATGTACACTCACTGTTAGTTGGGAAGTTCTGAGGGTAGCCCGGTGATTTGATAGTACCGCTATCTGCATGGATAGTGCCACCACAGCCTGCAGAAATGTCAAATGCATGCTCATCACTTTATTTCTTTATTTGTTTGATTTATTCATTCATTCTTTAACCAGGAATAAACCCATTGAGACTGAGGCCTCATTTACAAGTGTCCTTGCAAGACAACCAGAACATTTCACATCGTTAAAAACAACATCACCCTAAAAGACAATATCATACATTCAATCTGGGATCAGACACGTTTACACTTTAATAATTCTTGGAACCTACTCATTAAAATAAATGTAATCATTGCTTAGTCATTAGAAACAGTTAAAAATGTATTATAAATATAGACATATAACTGACTGGTTTGCTCTGTTGGTTGCCAGCTATAACCAGCACACTTTCATCTCAATGAACTGAAACAATCCTTCACATCTTCTGTATGACGCATGTGGATTTGCCCAAGCCTGGAATGTTGCACATTTTCACAGTGAATTAATTTTGTTGCAATATCTCCGTTAGTCCAATGTTGTAAAGTTAATGCATTTCTACACTATAAAGGGAAGCACTGAATAAAAACATATTATTGAAAAAACTATTCACTGTCAATGTTTTACACATCCACTATTAATAGGAACCCCTCATAACAGGATGCCTTGCTTTGACAGACATTTTTGACATAGACCTAGCTCTGTATGGGAATGAATCGTCAAGATACTAGGTATTCTGTTAAAAAAAAAAAAAAAAGAAAGAAAAACTGAAATATGCCATACAGTATTTTTTTAATCAATACAACAAAGCCATTGTGATTTTTGGATACAGTAATATTTTATATTGTCCAGCATTCCTTTAAGTATTACTGATTTTCTTCAGTTAAGCTCTAAATGCAAGTACACTTATATGATAAAATCTGAATCTAATCCCTTTGGAATCGAATCCTTGACTCATAACCCTGTAATGTTCCTCCTACCACAGCAATGCAGACTGGGGTTTAATGTCTCTTGATAGCCCCAGAGAGACTTAAATAAGAGTAATTTCTAAAAGGTCAGCAATCCATGATGTCATGAGGCTGGTCTTGCCATTGTGCTGCTATTTCAAACTAATGCTCTTCAGATTGAAGGGAATACATGTATTTTAAAAAAATCAAGCGGGTCATGAAATACCTTTTTCATTTTCCACTCAAACACAGTAAAGACAACAAGCTGAGATCATGTGCAAATGAACATGTGTGTCATCAACACAGTGTAGAGGAATCAACATATATACACTGGGAGTTTGGAGTTGTGAAATGTAGTAAAAGTGAACAGAACTCACAGTTTATGGGCATACAAACAGCAGACAGCACTGACTTTCAAGATCTGCTTTTGATCAAAGTATGTTACCCTAAATGTGCATTATGAGTGTATTTTAAATTTGGGGTGAGATATCTTCAGATTAATTTGTCACCTCTTTACTAATAGTTTAGATACCTCATTGATAAAGTATCCTCAAAGACTGTGTCTATACTGAAAGACTGTGACTGTTCATTCTTCCTGTTACACGTTGATAACATGTTGTCTAAAAAAAACTACTGGTTACCGGTAACTGTTTTCTCACACATGTGGTGCAAAGACATTTAAATAATGCAGCGTGTGCTTTTTTGACAATAAGTAAGCTAAACATAGGTTGCATGGCAGGTCCTGTGTGCATGCAAAATAAGAGCTTTTGGTATTCATGAAACATATTTAAAAACACCCTCTAACTTCACAGACTGTTTGTAAACAATATGAAATAAAATGTTACTTTTGTGAATAAGATTTGCATTACCTGATGAATCTGTTGTCCAAGTTGCATAGAATCCACCTGCTTGAACACTGTGGTCAGAGATAAACACCACCACAAGTTTGTTAGAGCCTGATTGGATAGTTCCAGGTGAGTTGGTACCGCAGTACTGTCCAATCACAGGTGATCCTGAGGAGCCACCATTCATTATAGTCACAGAGTCCCACCTACACTCCGTGTGTGGCTCCACATCAAAGTAGCTGAAAGTGAGCTGGGGAAAAAAAAAAAAGAGTTACATTTAGTGATTATTATGTACATTTGTAAAATGTTTAGGTCCATTATCTGTATTGAGAAAGCCCAAGTGAAGAAGGTGCATAATGGGTGATTAAAATAATCTCTGTTCATGCTTAAAGCAAAGTTCCCTTAATTAAGTCCCCTTTTTCATTTATTTGACTGCTACTTCAGCACAATGAATAAGGATACTGATTCTTCCACCCTGAACAAGTGAGAACTTCAGTGCATTGATGATTTTCCAAATAGTTAGGCTGAGAAACTAAAACTGAAAGACGGGGAACCAATAGATACATATTTTCTTTGTGAAAACGAATCACTTACTAGTTCAATTTAAACAAAATAATGTTATATTTTAAACTGCTTTGCTCAAACAGCATCCATAATTTAGATATACTGTAATCATAGTAAACATGGTAAGCAACATTAGTCTGCCTAACCAAGTAACTAATCCGTAAACTAACTCAAAAATTATAAAACAATCTGTTTTGAAGAGGAAAAAAAAAAAAAACTCACAGTTATAGTGTGGCCTTCAGGTGCCTCCAGTAACCATGCACAGCGGTTCACGTTGTCATAAGGACTTGGGTAGCTGGGGCTCGTAACAACTCCACTTACTCCCGTCTGCAAACCACCACAGCCTGAGAGACAGAGATGGACACACAGTAGCAGTGATGCCTCTTCTGGGAACACTGGTCACAGCAACTCTAGTTTTAACTCTAATTGCTCAGGTTTTTTGTGATGATTTTAGTACATTTGACATTGAACAGTACACTGTATTGGAGCTTTGAAGAGGACATCTAAATGTTAAACAATGTAAAAACATATTAGCACCATATATGTAAGTACACAGTTGTATCAGAAAAGGGTTAGGGTCATATCAGGCAAAATAGTTTACACATTAAGTACATTTTAACTATGCATAATAACATTGTAATTTTCTAAGTAACTACTATGTAAATACACAGTAATTAGACATACTTATATTGCTGCTGCAGTATACTGGGCCTCCTTATAAAAGGGAGCACTGTATAAACACTAGCAGTATGTAGAAAAAGCAGTATTTTTTTATTTACCTGTAAATGCATATTTGGCATGGAACCCAATATCCCCCATAGTGTAGTCAGACAAGAAGTGCACCCAAATCTGAGGGGCATAAACAACCAGCGGCACTGCGGGGACAGACTGTCCACAGAACCGGGCTAGTAACTCCCCATTAGCATCGCCTGGGACAGACATAACATGAAAGTAATTTACATTTTGAAGCATTTTCACTTTGTAGATTGAAGAGACATAAAGAAGCAAGCACACACATTTTTTATCTGTGATGTACTTTGGCTTTGCCTGCTTTCCTCAAGGGATTCGGAACAGGTGTCTTCTGAAATGCCCTTACATTTAGCAGTATTACAGAACTGGTGTAACTCACCGAATCTGAACTCAATGTAGTCCCAATCACAGGTTTGGTGGTGCTCCAGGTGAAAGTCATCAAAACTAATGGATATGGAGGAGTTCAAGTGAGACGGGTTCTGGATGATCCATTCACAGTTCAGGTTATTGCCGTAGCTACTCTCACCATCATACCCAGGAGAGGTGAAATTCCCCCCATCGGGAACATTCAAGATACCGCCGCAAACTATAACACAACAACAAGGAAAAGAGGCGATTGTTTAAATGTGCAAACACTGTTTAAAACAGGTTAATCTGACAAGCTAATTCACTGTACAACAATAGAAGCGAGTATGTTTTTTTTTTCCACACACAGTAACCATTAGATTTTCCATTTCAGAAGCCGTTTGGGAAGCAATCATGTTTTAATAGTCACCAGGTTGATACATTACAATCTGCAGGACTGATGCACGCTGACAGCTTTCTTGAAGTCTGTCTTCCACAGTAAGATGCTGATTGCGCACTTACCAGCTTCTTCATCTGAAGAGTAGTCTGCACTAAAACCACCATTGGAAACGGAAGCATCTGTGACAAAGACCACTGCCATGGTGTTTCCTGATGACTTCACTTGTGTTCCAGAATCTACTTCTCCACAGTACCTTACCAGCATGGGAGCGCTGAGAAGTATGCCATTATATACCTGATGGAAAAGGAACATGTACAATAAAAAGTACATGGACCAAAGGGTAAGTATACAAACCACTAAAGTTAGTTCATGTGAAATAATTTGCATTCGCTTGGGTTTTTTGGTAGTTAATTGCATTTAATTAGGTACAAATTTAAAACAACCACAAACTTAAATTAAAAGAAGATAACTCTGTGCTCCATAGAAATGGGATGGAAAGCAATAAAGAAGGGAGGGAAACACTAATGCAAGAAATCATTCCATTATTCATGGTATTTATTTTTTTAAATCTGATGCCCCACTGGACTGGGTAATATATACAGTATATCTCCTTCGGTCACATAATGCATAATGTTTTAATATTGTGAAAAAAATCAAATAATGCATTATAAAGTAGATATAGTTAGGAATCATAACATGGTATGATTATACACACAGTGACTGAAGTTGATATGCTATTTAATGGATTCCTTACAGCATAATTTCTTACAGAGGTAAAGATCTTTAATCTATATTTAACGCTGTCTAATGCTATTTACTCCACTGACTTACAAGAACATGTACAATGTGATAACAGCAGCAGCTTTGCTCGTACTTACAGCTACATAATCATAGTTGCAGTTCTGATGCTCTTCTATTCGCAGGTCATTGATGGTGAGGGTCACCCGTCTGCCCTCTGGCACAGTGATTCTCCATTCACACACCCGGCTGTGTGGGTACAGGTTCGGGTAGTTGGGAGAGGTGATCGTTCCAGACGCTGCATTGAGGTCACCTCCACACTCTAGAGAGGATAGAGTTTGAGTTCAAGCTAGGTTGTAACTGAGTCTTTTGCGATAGTACCAATGTATAAATGCAGATATAGATATAAACATTAAACACATATAAGATATAAAAATGATATAAAAAGCAGCAAAATCTCTTTTTTTTAAAATCCTTTAATGCGCAATCATGAGGTATTTCAGTTGTTATGGCAGCCATTCTAGTCAAGAAACAATCAATAAAGGACCTGATTTGAATCAAGGCTTTGTACTGAGCCTTACGTGAATACTACTGGTCTAAAGGCACAGTAATACCCACCTTCAACACTGGCATCAAATCGCAGACTAAACCCTGAGGCACTAACAGAAGCATCACTGACAAATTTCACATAGGCATAGCTGTCAGATGTGTCTACAGGAGAGGGTAGATTGTTCCCACAGTGTTTACCCAAAAGTCGCCCTGTGTAACAGAGAAAGGAGTTACCATTTCAAAACCAATTGCAATTCTAGCTTAGCAACAGGGTAACATGTGGACTCACTCAGAAGGAAAGTTTTGAGCTTAGCGAGGCTGTCGAGAGTACAATTCAGTCGACGATTCAGGTTAAAACCTTTACAAAATTGTTAACTACAACAGGACTGGGAAAGTCTAAAAGTTACATAAGATAGGTGCAGTGAATGAGTAAGAGTGGAATAGCATCACTGAACAGAAAAAGGGCAGACAGACCTTTCAGGGCTAATGTCTGTTTCAGAGCTAATCTCTTCCAAATGTGTACGTCATGTAAAATGCTAAACTAGTTTCAAAGGCAACACTTACCAGTTGCATTGTGCTCTCTGACCTCCACATAATCATTACTGCAGTCTGTAGAAGCCTGGAGGTCCAGTGCTGTAAAGCTTATTGTGAGATAGTGGCCAGTTGGTCCCTGTAGGTACCACTCACACTGAGAATTATCAGGGTAATTGCTTTCAGGATGTCCAGGACTGTGCAAAATACCACTTTGTCCAACCAGCCTGCCGCCACAAGTTGCTGTAACAAAAATAATTTAAAAATAAAATAAAAACATGAGTGGATTGCATTTCATTGTTTTAACTACTTTGCTGAATCTGATTAATTAAATGTGTTATTATCATCATTAGGTGTATTGGGGCCTTGATAAACATGAGCCCTTCAACCTCTTTGGTTGTTATTGATTTGTTCTGAAAACTTTTGTTAGTTAATGTTAGTGATGGTGAGTCTTTGCTGGAATAGGCACATAACTAAATGTCTAAGAAATGCATAGTTCAAAAGGCAAGCCCATGGGTGAAGCGTCATATAGGTGTCCAGCAATTGTCTTCACTTTACCTATGGAATACTTGGCTCTGAATCCCTTGTGTGTGACACTGCTGTCAGTGCGGAATCGGAGGTACATGACAGAACCCGTGGATTTCTGGGTGGAGGGGTGTTCCTGTCCACAGATCTTGGCAATCAGAGGGGCGTTGGAGCTCGCACCGTCACGCAATTCCAGATAATCATATGAACAGCTATGACAGAGGGAAACAAGTTTAACCATTTTCAACAAGGACACTCAACAGAGCATGTTTCTACAAAAGACAAGTGCACCCTGCTATACAGCTTGCTATTGCTATACTGTACAAATGCAACATATACACATATTTTAACTCGAAAATTCTAGCACTAAAATCTACCCTAGTATGATGAAATATGTTTATGATCTAATGCTGAAGTACTAAATAAAACTAAATAAAATACTAAATAAAAATGTGCATTATATATATATATATTTTTTTTTTAATATAGTTTTCACTAGTTTATTGATCTGCTGTTTTGAGTAGATTTATCTCTCCTATGCTACTATAGTGGTATGCAATTTTGAGTGAATTTACCTTTCCCAGACCAGTTTACTGCCTGCAGTGTTGGAAGAGTTAATATTGATGTTATGGATGTATCATCATAACAAAACCAGCTAGCCCGACCTATGCATCTATTTTATTGTGCGCATTTTGAATTGTGTGAGTTTACTCATTTTCATGCTGTTTCTGCTGAACTTGATTCAGTGCCATTTTGCATGTCGCCTGGTTACCTGCTGCAGTGCTCTATAAAAGGCTTTTAAATCTGTCTCACTGGAAATGGAGGAGAAACACTACCAAGTCATAAACAATAACCATTTGTATTCCTCTCTTGAGGAATGTTCTTTTATATGTTATTTGTTCATTTCCCCAGTCATACTTAGTAATAACATTCTATACCGCAAACCTGATGCATTCCATAACTTCCAAAAAACAGCAAATAGTGTACAATTTAATCACAATATGTTATAAAAGACTGTTACAGTCTAAATGATAGTAGATCTAAATGCCACTTTCATTTAACTCCCACAACTACAACACATTCTGCCATTTTTGCATACTTTGTCAGATCTCAGATTTTCAGACCTGCCCCTAAAATATGTCTCTTTGTATTTAGATGTGCCTCTGTTTAGATCAATTACATTTCCCAGTTGTATCTATAGACGTTCATGTCTCTTCAGACAGGCCCCAACCCCAGCAGCAGCCCTTCCTAAACTCCCCAAGAACAGTATACAGTGACACCCTTCAAAGATTTGAAGTGAAAGCTCTTTTTTTTTTTTTGCAGGCATCAAATCATCAAGTAACCTGAGCTACTTCATGAACAACAGGGGATTGGGAAAGTCTACCAGATTCTCTTATACTGTGCTTGGAAGTCTGTATCTTTTTTCTAAACCAGGTATCAGGTTTCTTAATCCATACCAATTCCAGAAATATAGAAAATGATCCATGAATGTTCATATTGTTCCATTAATTGTCTTATTGTTCATACAGAAGCTCCAGACTGGCCCTGTATAGATGTTGGTACCTGGCTGTAGGCTCGATGTAGAACTCGCCCTCGAAGTCCAGTTGAACAGCTTCTCCGTTGGGGACAGTGATGGTCCAGGAGCAGTCCACATTCTGGGGGTAGTTGTTGGGATAGTTGGGGGATGTGATATATCCAGATGGGTCAGAATCACTTATATAAATGTTTCCTCCACATGCTGTGAAAATAACATAGGTAACAGTTTAGCCCCTGTATTGATCTCAGAATTTATAAACTACATGGGCTGACAAGCACTTTGCATTTGGTTTCAGTGGCATTATTTATAGTTTTTTTTTTTTTTTTTTTTAAAGCATTGCATTTAGCTATTTGGCCCGAAGAGTTATTTACATGATGTGAAATGCATATAGGAATGGATATTGTTCCCAGCCACTTACCCAGGCTCAGAGCCTCGTATGTGAGTTTGAAGCCCGGGCCCTCGTTGGAGTTGTCAGAGATGAAGCGAAGGAAGAGCTGGTTGTCTGTGGTGTGCATGGTAGAGGGTGTAGCTGAACCACAGTAACGACCATTCTCACTGCTAGAGCCCAGAGGTGGAGAAGAGGCATCAGGGCCATTCCTCAACTATGGAAAAAACAAAACAAAACCGATATATAGTGCTAGTTATCAATGTTAGTTTAAGTCAGTTCTCTTTTTGATGAAATGCTAATAACATCATTCAGAGGTGGATATGGATAGTACTGGTCATACAGTAAGTCTTGTTTTAAACAGTGACAATGACGATTTGTGTATTTGCCAGTTTACCTCTAGATAGTCTCCACTGCTGCAAGCTGTACCGAAACCTTGAATCTGGAATGGCTGTTCAAAGTGTACCGCTACAGTGAGTCCGCTGGTCACAGCCACGTGCCAGGAGCAGCTCAGGTTAGGAGTGTAAGTCTGGGGGTAGTTGGGAGATGTGAGAACACCTCTGTCAGCATGCAGAAGACCACCACAGCCTAATAGGAAGGCAAGATATGCGTTAAGCTGAGAATTCTGAACATACATGAAAGTGTGGGAGAAATCAATTGCTTGTTAACCTACTTTGGCCCCCATTTGCATTATCACCCACAGATTAAACTTGTTGGTGTTCACACATATCAAACGTTTCAGTCAGTTATACTGTGCTGTAAATAGTGGGTTGTCAGGGTTAAAAGTTGAGTAGTCATTTGGAACATATCCCAACTCCTACTGAGTATTAGCCTTTGTGTGGATGAAGACTAGGTCAGTCATTTAATTGCTTTGGGGAATCCCCCATTTGAGTAGTATCAAACTCATCATGATCAAGTTTAATAAGATATTAGTTACAATGTGTAATACAACCACTACTTCCATAACCCCTACGCAGACAAAAGCAGTAGCTCCAAGGTTCCAACTTTGCTCCACTGGCCATCCACTATGATACATGGTCTCACTAATGAGGTGAAAGAATCCCAGACAATGAGGTTCCCACAGCATCGTTCTGGTAGACTGCACGCCTCTGGGATCGTCATCAAGCAAACAAATGCAGCATAACATGCTATTGTCAGTGCAGCTCTCCTGTAATGTAGCTCCCTGTAATGCAGTAGAGGTAGCCTAAGCTTACTCTTGTGGTAGGAGGCGTTGAACCCTCCCCCGGAATAGCTGCCATCAGCAGTAAACCGAATGAACATGGCATCACCAGTAGATCGGATTGGTCCAGGGAGCTCTCTACCACAAACAGTGGCCAGTAATGGTGACATGTTGGTTTCCCCTAAAAAAAAAAAGGTTGTTTTGACAATGCTGATTTGACGATATTTTGTAACAATCCAAGTACTTTTCAACAGGGTTCTGGACCTTGGTTCTTACTTTCTACAAGATAGGGGTCTGACTACATTTCAGTCTAATTTGCGAAGAGTGCTCATTATTGCAATGACGTCCCTAAATAGTTGAGTGTCTTTACTATTATTCTCAAACAGTTATGCTACAAGCACTTTGTAAGAAGAAGCTTTGATAATCTAGCCTGTAAAGTTCTTAGAAACACCAATTCCTAAGAGGAACTTTTCCAGTTAAAACCTGAGGATACAAGTTGAATCATTTCCCATTAGCTGCACTTTTAATAATTCCCTATAAAACATTAAATTTGTTGAAGTGTGTTTCTTTCACCAAGCAGAGACTGAGTTAAGGGGTGAGAACTGCATCCGAGGTTACAAGTCAAGGTCATGCTCAGTCTTACCATCTCTGATGACGAGACTGTCGTAGAGACAGCTGCTGTGGGATTCGATATCGACAGAAAGGATATTGAGCTCGACAGTGGAGTCTGGAGAGCGAATAACCCAGGTGCACTCCAGGTCATTCTGATAGTCACTGGGCCAGCCGGGAGAGAAGAGGAAAGAGGGGGAGTCCCCGGTCATGAGAACGCCTCCACAGGCACCTGAAAAACAACAGGTACACACGAATCGAATCAGTGATTTAATGACAGGAATGTCTTGGGTTTGTTTCTTAAATTAGAGGGCCCTTAACCGTCTTGTAACATTGCACCTAGAATTTACATTCATGTCCTACATCTTAAACATTGAGCGCTTACTACAAAAAGACACCTCACTGCTTCACAACCATTTGGAAACGCCAATTAGACTATATATGTACATTGTAATTTATTGATAGAATGATATTCAATTTCTGTAGCATTTATTTAAATGTTTATTTATACAGATGTGTGACTGTGTTGTTATTACTAAAGTCATTACTATGGTTAGTACTAAAGAAGGGGCCATTTAAAAAAAGTTAGTAGCAATACAACCCTGGAGTCTGATATATGATCACTAAAAACTCCTGTTCTCAAAATAAGTCTTCAGTTCCCCCAACCCTGTAAATGTTGATGTTGCTTCTCTGTGTTTTCAGCCAGTATACACAAATAAACATCAGCAGCTTAACAGGTAGTTGAGATGGAGAGCACAAGTATGGCAATGTACTGTCATAAAACTCCATTAACAATACAGCTGTGCTCAAAACAACCTCTGCCTCCTGTTCAAGTTTGCATTGGTTGTAAGTGTAAGTGCAATAAAACATGCATTGCTTGTACAGCAGCTTTTGTCCATCACACAATAAAACATGCAGGCAGACCTGGGGCTATGGTGGGTAAGGTCCCAGAGGCCTCAACCGCAAGCCACTCCAGCATGAAGCCCCTCCCACTGACATAGTCATCGGACTGAAACTCCAGAGTCATGGAGCTGCCCGAGCTGCTGACAGGAGGAGGGGGGTGGAGCCCACAGAACTTCCCCAGCTGGTAAGAATGGACATTAGGGCCATCAAAGATCTGCAGAGAAAAGGAAAGCCGTGTTTTATTCAGGAGTAATAGACCTTGGGTGGGTCAAGCCAGGGTCAGCCATTTTATTTTTATTTAGGGGGAAGATCCCCCTCTTAACGACCCAGGACATGTGGATCAAAACAATGGTAAAACAATTGATCAAGTATAATAGATATTTGTTACAATACGTTGCGCAGAGGGAGCTTGTAGTGAGAATAGTATTAAAACCAGGAATCAACCACAAAGTGTCTGCATGTTTTAATGTTTTCTGAAAACAAAAAAGCCAAAAAAGATAACAAAAAAAAGATGTATTTATAAGTTTTGGAAGATGACTTGAACCCAGACACCAATGAAGTATAATCTAGTG
The DNA here is from genome assembly GCF_017654505.1 of Polyodon spathula. Lineage (NCBI taxonomy): Eukaryota > Metazoa > Chordata > Actinopteri > Acipenseriformes > Polyodontidae > Polyodon > Polyodon spathula. The sequence goes on along the minus strand of NC_054537.1, from coordinate 9,997,328 downwards.
AATGGGACATTTCAGAAAATCAAGACATCTCTGATATCTGTACACAGTAGTATACAAAGGCAATTTCCTATTCCTGTACTGCTGCAATTCCAATTGAAGAAAAGAGTTAAAATACTATTTAAAGCACGGACCTTCAGCTTGTCAAAGTAACATTCGTACGTGTCCTCAACATCCATCTCTAAGATCCAAACCCGGATGAAATAGTCAGCATCGACTGTGATGGTCCAGCGATAGTCTGCATTGCTGGGGTAATCCCTTGGCCAAAGTGGAGAGGCAATCTGTCCTGCTGATCCGGTAATCTCATTTCCGTACACTGCAGTAAGAAACACCAGGTACGATGACAATAAAATATCAACACTGTTTATTTATTTTTTAACCCCTGGAACAGTGACTAGGATCTGGGTTGGCAAGTGCAAGATAGCCATTCATCCTCGTCCTGCTGATCCAAAAGCTGGGTTAGGAACACTGAAGCCTATGTACTGTATAAGGATTACATGGAATTATTGTATAGCAACTGATCTGCTAGTATAACATGGTTTGGAAATACTAGTTACTGATGTGTTAAAACATAAGAACTATGTTATTGTGACTGTAAAAAAATACTCTAAATGTTACAATACTTTACTATATGTGTACATGTATTTTAGTATATGCACGGATAGTGAGGCACCATGCTTAGACAAGGGTGCACTGTACTTGATTTGGAATGTAATTACAATATACTATCAAAAGTCATTCATTTTTCTTTTAACTCACAGTGTGCGAATGACGCCCTGAAGCCAGCACCACCTATAGATCCGTCCGAGACAAACTTCACCCACAGGATGTGTCCGATGACCGAGGTGTAGTTGACAGGAAGGGAATCCCCACAGAAGCGCCCCACCAGATGGCCGGTGGCATTTCCTTCCCGGATCTCCAGGTAGTCGTTGACACAGTTCGGACTGGGCTGGAGCTGAAACATTCTGTTTCCATAACAAACAAGACAACAGTGACTGAACCAGGGAAATATGTGCAGAATTTGTATTGGGTCTTCACTTTCATGTAAAGCAGGTGTACCTACACTATATTAAAAACCAATGCAGGCGAAGACAAAGGGTACTCTGATCGACTGAACGTAATGTGGAAGAAAGATATGTGGTCTTAAACTGCAACATCTTAAAGATCTGACTTTAATTAGATAATACAAATTAAAAGATTAGAAACAGTGCTAGTTATTATTAAGACTACAATTTTGTCACAGCAGTCACAGAAATCATGAAGTGAAATTTTGGAAATGGACGTAAAAACACATTTGGCTAGGCATTTACTTTATTTCCTTTAAAATTGCAGTATGTCATGCACTGAAAATAGAAACCTGCAAGTATATGTAAATTGTTTGGTTGCGTATGCATGCAGCATTTATGTGTAGCTATGTGGGTCAGTGAATGAGATAGCTGAGAGAGCAAGCAAGCATGTTAATAGGTGACAGCTAAAATACAAAACAATTGGGAGTCAGCCAGAAGAATAAATGCATCAGCGAACAGAAGTTTACCAACTTACAGAGGCTTTCTTTACAACATGCTGTTTCAGAACCGTATATTTATATTTGTTATAAAAGGACGCATCGTGTCGCAGCCGTTCTGGACGTGCATAGTGGCCGCTGCTGTTGTTCATACTTTAAATACAGACCGCATTCGCGAAATTGGATAAATTGACATTTAAACAGATGTGCTCAGTTTGTATCTCTTACAAGAGGTTTTAAAACAATCTATAGTGATGTCATTGGTACATCCAACGTCTCAACCAACAAAGCACCCAAAAGGGAGAATTTCAAACATTAATTAGAGAGATGTGGGTATGTGACAGTGAGAGATATTACAGCGGCTCTCAAAAGTATTTACCCCCTTGGACTTTTCCACATTTTATTGTGTTACAACATGGAATCAAAATGGATTTAATTAGGAGTTTTTGCCACTGATCAACACAAAAAAGTCCATAATGTCAAAGTGAAAAATAAAATCTACACATTGTTCTAAATTAATTACAAATATAAAACAGAAAATAATTGATTGCATAAGTATTCACCCCCTTTTTCTATGACACACCTAAATAAGCTCTGGTGCAACCAATTGTCTTTAGAAGTCACATAATTAGTTGAATGGTGTCCACCTGTTTGCAATTAAGGTGTTTCACATGATTTCAGGGAGGTCCCGCAGTTGGTTAGTACATTTCCTAACAAAAACTACATCATGAAGACGAAAGAACATTCAAAGCAAATCCGGAATAAGGTTCTTCAAAAGCACCAATCAGGGGTAGGATATAAGAACATTTCCCAGGCATTGAATATCCTCTGGAGCACAGTAAAGTCCATTATTAAGAAATGGAGAGAATATGGCACAACTGTGAATATGTCTAGAAAAGGCCATCCTCAAAAACTGAGTATCCGGGCGAGAAGGGCACGAGTCAGGGAGGCCACCAAGAGGCCTATGGCAACTCTAAAGGAGTTACAGTCTTCCACGGCTGATCTGGGAGATACTGTGCATACGGCAACAATAGCCTGCATGCTTCACAAAACTGGCCTTTATGGGAGAGTGGCAAAAAGAAAGCCAATCTCGGCTAGAGTTTACCAGAAGGCATATAGGAGACTATGAGACCAAGTGGAAGAAGATTCTATGGTCTTATGAGACCAAAATAGAGCTTTTTGGCCTCAACGCTAAGCACTATGTTTGGCACAAGCCTAACACCGCACATCATCCTGAGAAGACCATCCCTACCGTGAAGCATGGTGGTGGCAGCATTACGCTATGGGGATGCTTCTCTGTATCAGGGCCTGGAAAGCTTGTGAAGATAGAGGGTAAAATGGATGCAGTAAAGTACAGAGAAATCCTGGAGGAAAATCTGTCGAAGTCTACAAGAGATCTGGGACTTGGGAGAAGATTCATCTTCCAGCAGGATAATGACCCCAAACATACAGCCAAAGCCACACTGGAGTGGCTTAAAAACAAACAGGTCAATGTCCTGGAGTGGCCCAGTCAACACCTGAACCTCAATCCAATTGAGAATATGTGGAAAGAGTTGAAAATTGCTGTTCACCAAAGGTCCCCATCCAACTTGACGGAGCTTGACTAATTTTGCAAAGAAGAATGGGCAAACATTGCAGTGTCCAGATGTGCAAAGCTGGTAGAGACTTATCCAAATAGGCTCATGGCTGTAATTGCTGCCAAAGATGCATCTACCAAATATTGACTCAATAAGGTGAATACTTATGCAATCAATTATTTTTGTATTTGTTATTAATTTAGAACAATTTGTAGATTTTATTTTTCACTTTGACATTATGGACTTTTTTGTGTTGATCAGTGGCAAAAACTCCTAATTAAATCCATCTTGATTCCATGTTGTACACAATAAAATGTGGAAAAGTCCAAGGTGGGAGAATACTTTTGAGAGCCACTGTATATGTATATTAGAAGGACAGGTGAAACGTTTGACGATCTGTTAAGGGTGTAGATGATGTAATTCCGACTTGTCGCACAGGGTCAGAGACCGTCAACTCCGACCAGAAATGATGTCGAAGTCTGTTGTCGGCCAAAACATTGAAAATAAGACTGGGGTCTATTTTAATGATGTAAATAAAAGCAGATCAAAACAGGGCAACCCATCCCTATTAACTCTTAATTTATCCAGGTGGGGTTTCATAACCCTAATTAACAACATTAAAAACAAAAGAACATTTTTCTGTTTTCCAGTTTCACCCACATCTAAAGCCCCTTTCACACTAGCATGCTCCCTTTTATCTGTTTAATCATTTTATCTGTTCAACTTCTGTGGATTGAATTGTCATCCCAAATGTTGATTAGAGCAAATGTTTTTTCATCCCTGCTGCAATCTGGCTCATGCTGTGTCTCAATCAACAAAAATACAGCTAAACAGAATAAACAGATGTTCCTTGTGGAAGTGAAACCTTCACACAGGCATGGCTGTTTGTTACTTTGTTCGTTTACGAACGCCCACCATGCATTTTGTCTTGCTCAACCCAGGTCAGTGTATCGACTCACATCCTGAGGTGGGTCTCAGCTGACCCAGGTACAATTTGGGTATGTGGTTTTACACTATGCAGGATTGTGACCAGGGTAGCCAGGAACCTGGTCGGGACTCAGGTAGGAAAGCCAGTGTGAAAGGGGCTTAATAAGAAAATATTAGATATTCTAATTTCAGGTGCTTCCCTGCAAATATAACTGTGAAATCATAATTACATGAAGGAGAGCTGCAGGCGGTTGCCAGGGGAGCTCAGGATGTTCCAGACACACTCAATGTTTGATGGGTAGGTGTCAGGATAGTTGGGGCTGTTGAAGGCTCCTGTTTCCATGTATAATGCACCGCCACATGCTGAAACAAAATCAAAGACATTAACAGTTGGCGAGAAAAGGACAATAACTGACCACAGTTTATATGAGAAAAGTAGATTGTGAGGCTTACCTGACATGGAGGCCCCATATGCTGCTCTGAACCCTCTGTCTGAGTCTTGACCATTGGAAATGAAGTTCACTACCAGTGCATTGCTGAAAGATGTGGCAGGGTGTGGGACAGCAGCACCGCAGAAGCGACCTCCAAAAAAAAAGACAAAAGTCAAATAAACATGCAGAAGAACTGTGATAAAAAGCAGGCAAGCTGGCTTCAATTCTCACTCTTTCAAAGGAAAACACAGACACTGACAGTCACAAAACACCTGTAACCTTACACACTTTCCTAAAGGTATAAGAATATCAAATGTTCTTGCATTTAAAGTAGGGCATCTTGTGATGTCGTAATTAGTCCATCCATAACTTTTAACCAGAAACTAAGGTAAAACTATGTTACTAGAAGTTTTATATACTTACCCTATTTGTTGTATATCACAACACAACATTGGAACAATGAAATTACTTAATGCAACTCAAGCAATAAGAGAATCACGGTATGGGTTTAATTCTAAACACTACAGTACGGAAGTCATGACCATTCCAAAATGGTGGCCCATGGAGGATGATGGAAACAATACAATTTCCTGTTCACCTGACATGGGTTTTGTGTCAGGGAAATTCCTACATACTCTTAAAGGAGTTTGCAGAATAATGTACTGTAGAACAGTGTATTGTGGGGAATGTAGTGCATCCCACCAGAACACTGCACAAATCATTCCTTTCACACCACTACTTACCTACTGATGGTGCCTCATAGTTATTTCCATCCAAAATTTCTACCATGTCCGTTGTGCAGTTACCATTTTTGTTTTCCAAACTGAAGTCGGTGAAAGACAATGTGACGTGGTTGACTGTGTAAACAAAAGGATACGAGTCAGTGCATGCCAGGGACACATTTTATTAGTGTATGTGCGACTTGAGCTGTTTCCTATAGCTGGAATGGTCACTGATTTGGCAGTTGAGTATGGAGATAAGGGTTAAAGGAAATCCTGGTGTCCTGGAGAGGCTGGAATAACAGAGTGTGTGTGTGAGTTTCTGAGGTTTATGTAATTATTTATTTATTTAACCATAAGATAAGAATATTCAGTAACATTACTGATGGAATATGATGGCCACAAGAAATATTAACAAATTCAGTATTTAGCTGTCTATTCCTATTGCTACAGAATGGTGACATCCACCAAATACATTTCTATTCAAAACAAAACAGCACAAGGAGTTTATTAAGTCTACATTTCCAAAATGATAACTAATATTTGTCTCTGTGGGCACAAAACAGATACATTAAGCATAGGAGATGACACTTTTCATACATGTTTTCTTTTTGTTCTACATACATGGCTCTTGGGCTTGAATGATCCAGCTGCAGTTTTGATTAGAGGGATAGTTATTAGGGTACATAGGCGAGGCAATGGCTCCACCAATATCATCAGTGGTGATGACAGCTCCACAAGCTGCAATAGAAACAAACCATGTCATTATCAGCCGAGATTTACACTGCATGAGGTCCAACCCCACCTCTTTGCTTGGAAAACATAATGTACTACATACATTAATGATAAAAAAAAACAGTGTGTGCCATGTCAACACATAAACAAGTGTCTATAACAGAAATCATTCATCGGCTCTTAGAAAATCTATTGGATAGAAATGGCCATAGAAATCAGATTAAGAAGAACTTGATTTAATTCTACATAAGTAACGCCTTAAACCAACAGTTTTTAAAAAATGACTTATTCTGGAAAATGTTGCTGCTACTTTCATACATAAAGAGTGGCTTGACATTTCAACATACACATGCTTGACTGTATATGGAGCTGGTCACTAGAAGAAAGTTTACTGTATATAGCTACTGTAGGTGGGGAAGAATGGCATTCAGTAAATTAGGAGACTGAATTTAGAGCTACAAGTGTCTTAACAACCACCATTGTTTCAAGGGATAGTACTCTACCTTCAACACAGATTTTGGATGGAATAAATCCAGATTTCTGTCTTAATTTAAACTGGGGAAATATTGGACTATGTCTTAATTAAAATGTGCCTATATTTTCAATTATAAGCATAACTCCGGTCGTCAGTTCTCGTTTTAGCATTATACACGGATTGGTTCATGCTTTCCTGTGAACTAACCTTCAGAGAATCCAGCACTAAAGCCTTTATGGTTATAGCTGTTGTCTGATCGGAAGCGTACATAGATGGTGCTTTGAGTGGAGGTGATTGGTGTAGGCCTGCCCAGACCACACAGCTTCCCCAGCAGCGGAGCCTGGCTGCTCGGACCATCATAAACCTGCAGGTGAAGGGGAACAAGAACAGGTCTTCAGAAAACCATGAATGCTGTATGCTAGAGCAACATTAAGTGTTTTCTTTACATCTCAATACATTAGTTGGCAATATAATTAGTGCACAACACCATCATCACAAAGAAGTGTTTTATGTTAAGTTCCCATTACTCGCTGTTCTAGCTGGACAGAGGTCTGCAAGGCTGATTGTAGCTAACAAAATAACTCCATAAATCTCACCAGTCATCTAGCTGCATGTATTATATACATAGCTCAAATATGCAGTTTAGCTGAATTTTAAAGCTGAATAATACATTAGGTGAAATTAATCTCTGTTTAAAAGCCTATTCTTGCCATTTAACCTGGAGAGTAAAAATTATCCCCATCCCTTCAGGGCATTTTTTCCCTGCCACTAACCAACTAGCAGTTTCCCCTACTGACTATAAGCACTAAAGCCAATATAAATGTACGTAACCCCTTTCTGAAGAAAGCACTGGAAGATGGAAGATAGGGAGACAGATAGGTGATAGGCAAATAACATTATGGTTTAATATAAAACACTAACATTTCTTTAGTGACTTAATTTCAACTGGTATTTGGGTTACTAAGATGGTGAAATTTTTGTTTTAGGAGTCATATAAAAAAGGAGGAAACACATGGGAAGCTGTGCTCCAAAAGAAACACAACAACTAAGGTATAAATCAATGGGAGGAGACCCCAGAATCTGGCGACCGCATTTCTGCAAATGGAGTTCCCCATCTAGATGAAAGGCAGTGTAGAGACACAGATTTCTGAAGTTTTCTAAATTTTTCCAACGAGTACGGCTTACTGTGCTAAACTTACTGCTCCATGTAACTAATTATATCAACAAACTTGCACCTGTGAGCAAGTCATTGGTACCTCAGTCGACAGCCAACCCCACATCTCACATTTTCTTTTTTGTATGCATAACTCTGCTGGGCGTGGTACTAATTTGTCCAAGACAGGGCAGAAAAATGTCTTATAGTGCAAAGGCACTGTTAATAAAGATTTCTTATGCTGCATTTTAAATATGAGTCCTATGCTTGGTGTACTAGATCAATAACCTATGACTTTCTTATTTATTAGATTTTTAGACATATTGAATCGTGAATGAAACATGAGACAGATCTACACTGTCTGATTAAACATTGCAATCTGACCACCAGCACTCTGAGTGTCAGAGTATGTTTGATTTCCGAGTGCAGTCGCGTTCTTAAGATGACAAATTCAACTGACATGTTGTTGCATTTGTCACAGAAAACTGACTGTCTAGCACTGACTATGTGCCATATTCAGAGAATGACCAGAAATGTAAACGTAAAATATAAAGGATACTGACTGCTTCTTGAAATGTATTTTTGCTAATACATGGAAGGAAACATCTACTTTAAATCGCAGATGCTCTCTAAAACGACTGTTAGTCATATATACATATATTATGCATTGCAGAAGTTACACAAGGGTTATATAGTCCATTTATAGAGCTGCTACTCACAGCTAGGTAGTCATAGTCACAGGAGTCATGGTTTTCAATATCAAAGTCATTGAATGTCAGAAGAACTCTGTGTCCCTGGTCCACATTGATAACCCATGAACAATCCACGTTAGCAGAATAAGGATTGGGGTAGTTAGGGGAATGGATTTCTCCACTGGGAGCTGTGAATACTCCCCCACAACCTGTGGGAAAAAAAAGAAAATTGAATCGGACCATGCAACACACCCAGTGAGTTTAACAAACCAGCAGTGGTCAACATAAAAAATAAAAAAAAACACAGTATTTGTCTTTCCTGTGCTAATTTTACTTCAAACATACACCAGCATTTAATAAAGCTGACTTTAGGGAAATACAGTAAAGCTAGTAAAGCTAAGCTTGGTAGTCTGATGAGGAACTCCATTTTATTTTGATATGTTATCATTTACTTGATTTTTATTCTAGATGTAAATTGCATACTTACCAAAAAAAAGTATAAACATATGAAATGGAAGACAATAAAAATCTCTATTCTAGCGATGCTAGGTTACAATTGAAAAAAATAAGCAGAATTTTTTTTAAAAGATGATAACTGGGGTATATTCAACTCATAAAAACAGTGATGAACTGAATTACTTTAAATCACTAAATATCTTGATACAGAAAAGGCTGTACAGGGACTCGCATGCGCTGTTAGATGTTTGATTTCCACAGCCTTGCTACACAAATTCTAATCAACGCAGTGGCTATATTTAGACCAGCAGTTATTAAGATTGTCATAGAAAAGGACACATTATGAAATAACTAAATCAAATGTAATATAATTTATGCCATTTAAACTAAAAGTATGATGATAAATGAAATATGAAAGATATAAAATAACTTTTCTACACATTGTACCTTGTTCTGTGGTTTAAGCAGTGGTGAATTTATTAAAAGCACAAACAAATTACAATTCCTGCCTACCACAGTGGCCTGTGGTCCCCCTCACCTCCTTGGACTTCCTGCCAGCTTGCATTGAAGCCCTTCCCGTTCATATAGTGGTCAGTTTTGAAGCGGACCGTGACAAAGTTTCCTGTGCTGGAGACCTGCAGGGGTTGGTTCGGGGGACGTGTTGTGCACAGCTGGGCTAACCTCGGAGATGACACGTCGGGGCCTCCATACACCTGAATGCAAATACCAAACACAACATTCAAAGACCATTGCAACAGCCAGTTCTACAGTTATGCAGAATGACATTGCAGCTTTCTCATTGCACAGTACAGACAAATGTATCAGATTTTACACCAGTATCAGCTACAGTAAAACAACAGTGACAACTAAGTGAGGGTTTGCACTGTCTTGATGAATGCAGTGCTGCAGTCGAGCCGGAACTATTTTCTACAGGCAGCAGTGGTCTCATTCAGTCAGTGCTTCTCTTCATGCAAGGAAAACAGCATTAAGAACTCCTTCTATTACCAACTACTTCTTTAGAAGGCTAACATTGCTAACGAGGACTGCACAGAAGAAAAGTTTTAGAAGAAAAGTTTATAATCAGGTTTTCTCAATTCCAACTGAATCTTTTGTTTACAAGGGGGTATTGCTGTATGGAGTATTGTTTGTAGGTCTACACATTGAGGACGACTAAGTGGGGAAACATGACGAAACGTTTTTCATTATACAGTGCTCCCCCTTTATAAGGCAGCTCTTAATACTGTGGAACAGGTTATAAGGCGGTACAGCCATGGCTCTCATTTGCCCAAAGACCATGGTCTCTTAACTATGACTCCCGACTACAGCATTATAAAGGGGGAACACTAGTAACACCTGTACAGTAGGGGCTGGATTATCATGAGATAAAATTAGACCTGGAACTAAGCCTTATGACTAAGGCCCTGGGGTGTGGTTACTTCACAGTAATCCATCCACTCTCATTCTTCTAATTTATAGAATGGACATTTTTATATCTACAAGGACCAAGCTGTCGTGGAAAAGGAATGTAGATTATGTCTGCACAGTTTTCATATAATCAAATCAAAGGGAATTATATCAACTCCTTGCTAAGTAAATTACTTGAATAAAAAAATCCATCAGCAGAATGAGCTTGTTGTTATTAAAAATCAAACCCTTTCTGGCATAAACTGAGGAAACCAATGATTACCACATGACTGTGCAGAAATGAAGCAAATCAAAACAATGGACATGGTGCTAAAAAAGGGGGGGAGGGCATCTGTTTAGCTATTTGCTTTCAAAGACACAATTCAGATCTAAAATAAATGGAAGAACACAAGTCACTTGGAGCAGCACAGCAGGTATTTGTATAAGGCCTGTGGTTTAATCTGTGTTTTTCACATTCTTTCTGCCTTGTTAGTTCCATTGATTGTTACAGTGTAAGTCAGCATTCCAAAGCTGTGAGCAACAGAATGGTGGTTTAATGGGGCTTTTGATCATGTTACACACATCTGATAGGAATAAACTGACACTGTTAATAAAGCTCAGACTTTGGAGGTAAGAAGGTTAATTTAAGTACATCATAATACAGGTCTCCAAACATTTTTCCACTTTTACAGTACGTGCACTGGACTTATTCTTCAATGGCTAGACTGCAAGTTGGAAACTGTTTTGTGAGGGGGAGGTTTTGTTCTCAAAATAAATGAAAGTGGCCACTGGATGAAAGAATTGCCAATTCCCTTCCCCAAAAAAACATACTGTAGCCCTTTGACATGCTGAATGCAGCTTGTGTCATTACAATCGATTCCCATCAACGCTGAATGTGAGCATGGGGGTGGATAAGAGGAGGCTTAGCTCATGTATCCCACAGCCAGATTTCAGTGAAGGATAGCACATCATGAGGAGTGCTTCTCATTAGGCTGTCTAATCAGTGTCTTGGTTACAATGGCTCTAGGGTAGAAGCTGACCAAGCTTAATGCATGCTTCTGAAACTTGGTGGGATGTCAAGGTCCTGAAATGACCACTGGTGCTTTTTAGGGTCCTCTATTCTGGGATGAAAACTCTCCTGTCCAGTTAAAAGCAGGAAGAGGAATGGAACTTAAGTCCCTTTTCACACTGGCACTCCTAACCAGGTCCAAACCCAGTTCCTGGCTAACCGGGTCATAATCCTGTGTAGTGTAAAAGTTTCACTTCCACAAGGAATGTTTCTGTTTATTCTGTTTAGCTATATTTTTGTTGCTTGAGACACACCATGAGTCAGATTGCAGTAGGGATGAAGAAACATTTGCTCTAATCAACATTTGGGCTGTAGGTTCGATCCAGAGAAGTTGGATGGAAGCGTCAGTAGCAAGCTGCTTCCAGGGCATTGATACGTGTATTGCTTACTTGCGTCTATCACCCAGCTCAACCCTGCTTTATCAAAAGCAGTGTGAAATCGCATACCCGACTCGTATGACACCGGGTCCTGTCCGGGTAGGTTCTGACCCGGGTAGATCATGCTAGTGTGAAAGGGACTTTAGAGAAAACTTCTATTGTGAGGGATCTATTGTGTTTAAGGTGTGACAAGGAAATCCTCATTTATTTGGGCTCCATTTTAATTATAAGGATTTTACAAGCACAGTATACTGTATTCATTCAGGGCTTAATATTTTAAGAACTGCTTGCATATTATCAGACCAAGACAAGTTATCAAGATTTACCCGAATGAGAAAGCCTAAAAGCAACACGGAATATATACAAATTGTGTATCTTAACTGACAACGACACAGGCTAGACATGTGCTACTTCACTTTGGAGAGCAATTAGCAAAAAAAGAAAATAGAAAAACTGTAAAGTAAAATAATGTCCATCGGTTAAAGGCTTGAAGAATGAAAACATATATGAAGACTGAACACAAATATACATATGCAACTTTTAATGTATTGTCCCTGTTTTTTTTTTTTTTGTTTGTTTTTTTTTTTTTTTTTTTTTTTTTTTTTTAATCAAATGTTGATAATACTTAAATGAAAAAGGATAAGGCTAACATCTCCCTACTTTTTTTTTTTTTAATTATTATTCTTACTGAAGTTCTTCTGAGTGTTTGAAGTAATGAGGGCATTTTTTTACTGAAATCAGATACTGTGAAATACCACATCAAAGCACTGATTGGCTGGCTTATTTTTCAATTGGGTGTAAGAGGAACTGGAATTTGTTCAATTTTTAATAGCTGACGCCACCTTTTCCATGAATTGTGTTTCATTTTGAGATGCTGGCAAGAACTTGTGAATGCATTTAACCAGAAGGTGGTACCACAGTGCTGAGGCTGCATGAGGACAAGTGGTTGTTGACTTCAGCCTGTAGCCTGACGACCAAAATATTTACTAGACTGACACAAAAAAAGGTATTCCAGGTTAACTGAAACAATAGCTTTGGTAGCTTCTATAATGCAGCATTTATGAAGGTATGTTTCAAGCATAAGTTGTTTCTATCAACAGTTGTTTTCTTATACAGTATGTCAAATAAATCCTGCTACACATTATTTGTGATGTGAAAATGTTTTGATAAATAAAAGTGAACGTACCTCTAGGACATCATAGCTACAGTCAGGGTGGGATTCAACATCAAACTCGTGGATGGTTATTTGAATGCTACTTTCAGGGGCTGTCTGGATGTGCCAGATACACTCTCGGTTGTCAGGATACCTGCTGGGGTAGCCAGGGCTGTTGAATAAGCCATGAGGGCCAAAGAGCTCCCCACCACAACCTGTGTGGAGAAAAAAGGGTAAATGATGTGTATGGATATAGAGTATGAGTTTATATATACATAGTATGGGTCCCCGTTCATGTTTTGTACAGAAACAGTATACATTCGTTGCCAAGTGGATTGTCAGCTGTCCAATCTTAATTCACCTATGCTTCTAATTTGAAATGATTAAGCATTGTGCTTGGGCAGAGACAGCACCTATATATTTAGCATTACACCTTTAATAAAACATTAAAGAATGCAGTCCTTTTGCGCAGAGAACTCAACCCTTGGTATAATTCTCATTACTTTATTGGTTTTCTAATAAAACAAATGTATTGCAGCCCACAGTGTTGCAAAACCTCAACTTGAAACATGTGACAGAGAATTGCTTGGATTCCCTAAGTATCTGCACAGCCCTAGTGGAAAGTAAAACTGCATAGAAAACTGTCTTTCAAGTAATTTGGCTATGCTGTTTGCATTGTAGAAAAAAAAAAAAAAAAACATTTACCACTGAGCAATGTATCTGGTAGATTAAGACACCTGACAGTGGACAAGAAGATTGTAGGACTACCATCATGATTCCAATGGGCCTCTGTATGTTTCTGCTTTAGATGCTTAATATGGGCACCGTTTCTCTTAACATTAAGAATTTAGCCTTCATAAATGAAGCCTTCATGAACTGTGATTCTTTCAAAGCAGTATCAAAAGTGCCCATGTGACTTTTTAGATATTTTGTCAATCTCAAGTCTTTTACACAGACTTCAGGCAGTTTATTTCGTGAGGTCCGTTTTTCACTTTCCCTCTCCAGACTCATTTCACACAGCATAAATGAGCAACGTGGTAGACACCCGCCACATATAAGACCAGGGTTAGACTACCTGCTGGAACCTCATCATCTGGTACAGTGCTAGGCTGATGCGCTAAACTGAAGTTCCAATAAGGTGAACCGAGTCACCACTTTTAGTGAATCGTAAAACAACCCTGATGGCTTCTCAGTTAACTAGTGGGAATTGAAATAGGATTTAATTCCTGAGAATTGCTGTACTGCTAAGCATTAAAAAACAGAAACCTGGTTCAACATAAATGGTACAACCCAAATGGAAACAGTTTGGTTGTAAACATGCACTCAAGAGTGTGCTTTGCAGAAAGTCTGTGTTTCCAGAAGATTCTTTTTTAAATGTTGTTTCCTGCTGGTTTTGTGATATTATATTATATTATATTATATTATATTATATTATATTATATTATATTATATTATATTATCACACAGTTTTGATGAATGAGGTCCATTGAACCAAACAAAAACCCAACCAATTGAAAAGGCTGTAAGCAATACACTTTGCAAGAGAGTAAATGAGATTGATCCCCACAAACTCACAAGTCTATAAAACAATGCTGCCACTCTGGAATAGGCAGGCCATCTGTTATGTATGGCAGGCAGCATCATAACTGCTTATTAGATCAAATAAACAGTATCAGAGCTTATTTCCAAATTAATGTAGAATACAGATACATTTACTGTATTTATCAACACCATTCTTTTTTTTTTTAATTCTGCTATTTACTATAATGTTTATCACAGGAGAAAATACTGCTGTGGCACTGTGGTTGCGGCTTTGATTCAGACTCAGTCGAACATGCCAGACAAACACTGGATTGTCTCAATACTAATGACACTGCTGGTCCACAACACAAAACCAGACTTTTGCTATAAATTTATATTCAGAGACAATGCAAGCTAACACTGCCTGTCACGCTACACAACAGCCATGTCTGTACATCGTCAACTGGCACCTACAATGACAATCAAGTACAATCTGTAAAAACAACTAAATAAATGTGACTCGTAAAACCATGGATTGCAAGGACACATAGCGAAAGCGTTCACTAACCCCGACGCTAGAGGCATCTTAGACCTTTCCTAAACTGATAGGTTAGACCAAAACCAGCAATTGCACCATTTTCTAAACTCCACGTATTTGCATACTTGACTTCAGACATAGAAAGCATGAGTCATCCACAAAAAATGACCATGAAAAGGCTTTTGAGAGTCTGACACCAACAGCACCTCCCCCTTTCCCTCAAGGAAATCCAAAAATGCGTCTGTCCCAAGACCGGTTACTTAGACACCAAACAGCAAATAGAAAGTGATAAAAATAGAAAAGTCATGATTAGGGATCATGAGGAAGAGGCTTCATAATAATGTGGCAGCAATTTTCCTGATCAGTGTACAGATGTTTTATAAATTACTTGGGTCGGGATTTTTCAACTTCATTCTGTTTTAAATGTTAAAAATGACGTTAACAGGACTCCATTTAATGTATGCTTCTAAGTAGGGAGATAATTTGGCACAAATCTTTTTAAATCAAATTTTTATACATTTGGCATTGATGTGATGATTCAGTTGTATCTGATTTCAATCTTTACCGTATTAAAAATGTGTCATCTAGTTTTTGTTTTAGGTTTTTGATACTTACATTTGATCAAAAATCAGTAATAATTAAAAATAGAGATTTCTGTAAATATTACCCACTGATACAGTGTCACTTCACCCAATCGGCATGAAGGTTTTTTTCCCCCAAAAAATAAATGACTTAGAATGTACCGTAAAGACATCTGTTTTAAAATTTAAGTATATTATTATATATATATATTATATATATATTATTATATATATGTATATATATATATATATATAAATATATTATGAACACTTTTTTTTTTAATAAACACTTTTGTTCCCATGATGGGTGCCTCTTACTTTGTTTCTAGCTAATAAAAAAGCAAGCTAACTGGGAATTCAGACTAAATGCCATTCGATTGTGTTTGTATATCATGTGTAACAACTGGATGTTTGCTGCAGTTGTTGGGTAACTGACTCAGCTAAACCCTGCTGAACTGATACACTCCAAGTTTTAATATGGCTGGATTCCAAAGTCCAATGAAAAGCAGAAATACTAAGCATGAAGCCACAGCCTCTACTTCACTGGCATGCTTTTGTTACATGACGGCCTTAAGGAAAAAGTTAAAGAAAGGGGGTGGGACGCGTTGCTTGTTTTAACTTAGCATTTTCTTTTTGTCATTAAGGTAATTTAAATCAACTCTCAAATCACTGTTGCACTTTTTCTATACATATTGATAAACCGTCTTTAAATAAATGGGTTTATATTCATTGTAATAATTGTCAGCACCATAAGATGAAGCTATTCATAAGAAGGCCTGCATCATCTTGGTAAAAAATAAATAAACACATTCAAACCACAAACTTGAAATCTGATGTCACCCACTCTCCCTAGAAAGCAGTCTAGAAATCTTTTCAATTCACACACATTAAAGTGACATCACTTCTATCGCTCAAGGAGGCAAACACTGTTCTCTGACATTTTCCCTGTTGCTTCTAACTCAACATTAATCCTGTTCCCTTTAATCCTCTGCAGTTTGTTCAAGTCATTCCTCCTCAATGCGTTTCTTGACCTCCTGGTGTTTGTGCACAACTTGAATGCCTGATCCCAATAAATTGCTCAGAGCTGAAAAGAAGAAGGGGTGATATATACTCTGAAGCAGTAACCCTCGTTGGGGCCTCAGCATCGAAATGCAACTGCCACAGAAAAGCCACCAAAGCTGAATTGTGTGTGTGAAGTAATTGCATGGGCAGTGCTATTATGCTATCTGTCGTGGTGAAAGACAAGGAAGGTCGTTGATTCAGACTAGAAATTTTAACTGGATGCCAATTACTCCTGCAGTCTGTTGATTTGTGTTGTATTTAGCACCAGCATCCCTAACGTTGACATGCATCTTTAGAAACCACTCCTGAATGTGTCGACCAATGTGAGTACTAACACTGAAGATCCACACATTATATTCAATTCATAACTGTAAAAGTTAGAGTCAAATTTGTTAAATTTGAGCACATAACAGCTGCAACATATTGATACTGTAGTGTTCATAGGCATGCAAACATTAGAACAAAACTACTACAATTAGTAGGAAAGAACTTTAAGTAATGAGATTATTAGATAGTATAGATTAATATATATATATATATATATATATATATATATATATATATATAATTATATATATAGATATATATATATATATATATAACATGATGCTGTGCACATTCCTGAGATCACATTAGTGTTAAACACTGTCCTTCATCTCAAAAAGGTAAAGACTTTTTAAAGTGACGTTTACACATATCATTGCAAAGTGTGATGCTGAGCTCATTTAAA
Organism: Polyodon spathula; assembly: GCF_017654505.1. Classification (NCBI taxonomy): domain Eukaryota; kingdom Metazoa; phylum Chordata; class Actinopteri; order Acipenseriformes; family Polyodontidae; genus Polyodon; species Polyodon spathula. Next base: position 9,980,227 of record NC_054537.1, on the reverse strand, counting down.
TAAAGACTTTAAATTATTTGGTGATTGTAAATTATAAACCTTAAAAGCAACAACAAACAATATCCTCCTAATTTTGGTGTGTCTTATCCAAAGGAAAAAAACATCCTATTTTAAACAACATTTACATTACAAATAATTTGTTTTACTCAGAAATCATACAAGTCTGTTGTATTAACAATAAAGTAGGAAAGTACTATGCACTGCTCAGGATCTTTCAGCCAATCAGAGCACACCTTTTACCTTCTGTATTCCATGACACATCATGGAGAAACCCTTTCTTGACATCAACCATGCTGTATTCTCCATATCAGCACGGTTGATGTCACCACATCATACCAGAGGCATTCAAAGTCCATTCAAAACATGTCATCACAAATCAGACGCGTTCCTCAGCTACTTAACGATATTCTATTCATCAAACATTTAAATCTTTTCAATAAATTGACAGTGGACTAAATAAAGGTTGGTAGTGATTAGAAAACAAATACAGCTGTTTTTTTTTAACTTGTGTATTGATAGTAAATCAGTATACAACAGTTATAGGACGCTGAAGGGCTGCATAGGGGTTATATCGACACTCTTAGTGCTTAAACAGACCTTGGATTTTAGTCTCCACCCATTCACTTCTACTGTTGCTGATATTCTGTCATACACAGACGTTCGCTGACCGCAGGGTCGTCTACAAATTCGATGTCCGGTGACATACGCCTTTAACATGACTTTTTTCAAAGCTGACATTAATGAAAAATCTAAAAACAGCACCCTCAAACGATACAGTGCTTCACCACACACACTGTTGTCACAAAAACCTGCTTTAATCTTACACATATTTTACATTCCCTAAAGACGCAATACTCAGATTTCTTGAATCGAATTAGAACATTGTTTCATAATTCAGCCATCTGTATGCATTAATTCATCAGAAACATACTTCCAAAAAGAGTCGTTACCTCCCCTAAAATCTGCTAAACAGGCAGCAATGGACAAAATCTGAAAAAGTGTTTAGTCAATGTGACTAGGCAAGAGGGTATATATAGTACATTTTGAAAAAAGTCTGCATTTTTCATCCCGCCTTGCTATAGTGCAGCCACGGCTTAACTCAGGATATAGAAATGGAGGCTGACACCGAGCGGGTGCTCGTCTATTCGTCTATTTCATCTATGTGCACATAATATTCCACTCAGATTTCTGAAATGGTCATACATTGGCTGCTGCATGAAATGTCACATGTTGGATTTCCATCAGCCAGCTGAATTACACAAAAGGGAGTAAAAGTTCAGTTGGCAGCCAGGGAGTAGAGGAGAGTTGACTGGAAACAGAGCTGGGAAGGGATTGGGGGTCGTATCTTACCGTTTTGGTACCAAAGCATCTGGAAGCCGTTATGTGACACAGATGAGTCAGACACAAAGACCACATGCAGGCTGGTACCGGTAGTGCTGTTTGTGGGGGGAGGGGTGTTGCCATAGAATCTGCCAATGAGATTAGACTGGTTGTTTGGTCCATCATAAAGCTGAAATAAGAAGAGTTCAGACTTTATCATTGTACTGCATATTCAACAGCATTACATGTGGAAGGGCAAAATATCCTTGGTTAGGTTTGTATTCTCTTTCATTTGCAATGTAAACAGACACCTCTTGGCAATAACATGCTAACTCTGATTTTAAAAAACACCTTTGGTCCATAATCTTTTAATACATTTGCCAGCTTGAGTAATTATAACACAAGGTTTACACATTTCAAATTATAAGAATATTTAGTACTGTACAAGAAAACAAAAAATAAGCTTTTTAAAACATTCAGCAAACATTCCCTTCAGCAGACATATAGTGTTCAAAAAGGGAGCCAATAGCCATGAAGCACAATGCCATCAGAGGCAACAGACCCCCGGTTCTCACTGTTTCATTTTCAAAGTTTCAAAGTTTAACCTTTTATTTTATTTGACAAGAAAACTAAACTTCTTGTTGGAGAACCTGGGAACAGACAGTGTACCTACTAAGGTAGTTAGACACCCAGTGAACAAGGGGTTCAGTATTGGTATATCATCTGATGATTACCAGGATATTCATTGAAGAACAAAGCAGTCAGTGTCTGGGGCCTATGTAACCGAGTTGCGGTGGTTGGCACTGCCACAAAGCTGGCTCCTTAGGGAGTGAGGTGTATAGAAAAGCCACCTCGTTAAAGGAGCCTTTAGCAATAATAAGACAGCAAGCTACTTTCCAGATAAAAAAATCTGGAAGCAAAGGTCCTTATAATCATTGCAAGGGAACAAGCATGTTATTTAATATACCAATTAAAATAAACCAAACAGCTAGCTCATGTTGGCACTGGATTACAAGAAAGCAATGTGTTTATTAAAAAAAGGTGCAAGATGCCAGTACCCTTACTGCTATTAGCTGGCACAAGCACAAATAAGACTTTTTTGAGAACAAGATACAGCCAGAATTGTCAAACAAAAATAAAGTTACTTTGTGCAAATCAGCATAAGAGCCCTCCTTTTTCTATAAACTCATATATTATATTATCAGCAATTTGCTGTAAGAGCTAAGAGACTATATATACAGTACCTACTATATATATATATATATATATATATATATATATATATATATATATATATATATATATATATATATAATATATATAAAGAAAACATCATTTCTAAAAAGAGGGTCCATTGCAATAGAGAGCTGACTAAAGCTTTTTAAAAACATTTTGGATGGTTACCACCTGGTATGTCACAAATATGCCCACTAATTAGAATTTTGGCATCTGCTGTCCACTAATACTGGAGGAGATAATTCACATCTCATTCAGTTTAAAACTCTTGTAATAGCCATTATCATCACAGCACAGCATCACATATCCAAATCAAGGGGAAGGAAACCAAACTAGTCATCTTTTAGAACCAAATGTGAGATTTCTGACCAAGCAGAAACACAGTACACAGATCAAAATTTCAAAAGTACAAAAACAAAGTCCACATGAGGGGTAAAAAGGAAAATGTGCTACCAGGTATAAAACTGCTCTCGGTACGATTTCAATCTGCAGACTGCTGGAACAACAGTGATGTAGTGGAAATGATCCAGAAACTGATAGCAGGGCTGCAACTGGGTATTTTATGTGGAGAGTCATTCAGCAGTGATGTTTTTTCTGATGTGTTTGTTCATTTGTTTGTACATTTATACAAAGATAATAATGTGATATGATTAAGACAGTAGTTCCACAAACTGCAAAGAGAATGGAGGACAGTGGAACAAGAATTCCACCACAAACCTGAAACTCATTCACATCTTTCACAGCAGGGCATCCATTACTTAAACAGACAGGTACGACAGGATGTGTCCTGTATAGTGGATGTCACTAATTTGTTCCTGTTTTGATAGTAGCTGGGAAGCAACCCACAATAACATTTTTAATTACAAAGCAGTTTTTTAATGCAAGTATTGTAAGAGAGCATTTATTTAACTTTTTCACTTAGTCCAGTGGTTGAATATGTTGTTTTGAGTTAGAACAATTCCATTGATAGGTGGGTGTTGGAAACCATATGGTTGAGTGCCTTTCGAAGGAGGTTCTATTTAAGATTTCAGCAGGAATTAATTTGCCTCCAGAACTGGAAGAGTGAACATTAAGGAATGTGCTAACCTCCTTGGCAAGTAAGAACCATTACCAGCTGCTGCTTCTTCATGCTCTGTAGAGCTAATTATTCAATATGGCAGCAGCATTTAGGAAACCAAATAATGTTACATGAAGCAGTGTAACCAAAAAGCTTTGTCAAGGGCTCTATCAATTATATAATAATACAAATCTGAGGGGGGGTGGGAGGGGGGGGATTTTCAATCGGCTAAGAAGAATATTCTAGTATTTATTTTTTGACAAGCAGAAAAACTAAAATGAATACAGCAAAAAAAAACAATAGAGAGATGACAGCTACGATTAGGAGAAATCTGATTGTATTTATTGCACAGGCAACAACTTGAGTGGCTACTGGTCTTCCTGGAGTGCTAGGACTAAAGGGACTAGAACTAAACCCTGCAGAACCCTATCAGAAGGTGTGGATGATCACCTTAACTTCTCGAAACAAATCATTACTAAGGACAGTAAAACAAAAAAAGGTGGGGGCTAAACAGTGGGCTGAAAGATTTAACAAAACCATTGAAATATATTATATATAAGCCATCTGATTTTCGGTTTTAACCGATAAAAACCAATAGAACACCCCCGATACAAAATAAATGAAATCGGTTATATTCAATAAACACAGGAAAAACACTGGAAATGGTTATTCAATTCATATTGACCCCTTTCCCCATGAAAAAATAAAAATAAAAATAACCTGCTAAAAAACTGTGTGTAGTGCAGTTGGGCATGTAGTCCAGGGGTGTGATAAAGAACTACATCACCCAGATAGATGCCTTGGGGTTTGTAATTAGAGCCAGGATGACTCTAATAAAATGAGGGACACCTGACTGTAGTTAATAAAAGCAGGTCAAGGGCTGTTAGCTGTCTTTGTGAAGGCTAAGGCCTGTGTGGAGCCAGTCTGTGGAAAACCTGTGTGGGCAAAAAGGTACTTTGTGTATTTAGAAGTGTTTTGTTTGAAACTTTGGTTTGTTCCTGTGTTTTATTTCTTTTATGTTTTAATAGGCGCTTTACCACAATTTTTAACCAGAATAGTAAACCTAAAATAAACAATACATAACTATAAACACTAAAGAGAACTATCATTTTACAAAGGACAACAAATAGTAAGTGGGATTTCTACCAAGTAAGCGCAGCAAAAAGAGGTTGGACTGCGTCAAACAGGAAATGAAAAAATGCACATATGGACAGTGAACTAAGCTCCTAAATTGAAGGGGTGATGTACTATGTTTGTGTAGCAACATGTCTTGGTGACCAGATTACAATTCTGAGAAAAGGAAGAAACAGCTACTGCCTTTATTTAAATCTAAGAGGACTCTAAACCCACAAATACAATGTTGCCATGACACACATCAACTGGGAGAACCCACAGCTGTTCACTGTTAGCCTTTATTGAAAGCAGGTTAATATATTATCAGAAAGCAGGAAATTATTTAAAAGAGAGCTCCACACCTCTCTCACCCCCTTAGTACACTGAAGGAGACCTGCGGTGAGGTTTGCTGCCACTAGTGTGGTTTCTACTTTCTGAATAAACAGAGGACTTCTTTCTCCAGTGTTGTCAACATGGCACCTTTCACTAAATATATTCAGAATTTTTACATACTATTTGCAAGTAACACCAATCTTTGTAGACACTGATGTGCGGTTACTAATATTTAGTTAGCCTGCGACTGCGTCATGCCATGGGCGTAGAAGTATTTTTGTAGCATACTTCTGACCTCATTGTCATATGTCCAGATTCTGATAGTTTCATGATCCCATAAGCAGTTCTAAAGATGTACAATATGTTCAAATGTACTGATAGGCATCTCCCATGGGCGATAATCAAGCTTTTCCATTTTGCTTCCCTAGGATACAAATCAGTAAATTCTCCCTCCCCTATAGTGGAAACTGGGTTTCTTTAAATAGAACGAGACAACAATGTGATGTCACCCTGCAGAGCTGAGCCATAATACCTGCCTTGGTATAGAAATCATAGAGCGTTATTATGTGTAGTGTTTCATTGGCTACTTTAAACAAAAGCTCACACACTTTATATCCTGGACTGCACAGGTTATCATTTTAAAAAGACATGCTAGCATTACATGGTTTTATAACCAGTCTCTAATAATAATAAAGTCAATAAGAAATGCATTATAGATAAAAAGCCGTCTTTTGTCTCTGTTTAGGGATTGGCTTGAGATCAGGAAGCATGTTTACCTCAATATAGTCGTAAATATAGAAAGCCTCCAGGTCAAACGCAGTGAATGTGTAATTGATAGTGTTGCCAGCTGTAGCCTGGATGGTCCAGCTGCAGTGTTTGCCATGGGGATAAGCATTGGGATAGTTGGGGCTCTCCAAGACACCCCTGCTGCGATTGGCAATGACCACTCCCTGGCAGACTGAAACATATAATGAAAAAAGTACATATGATGGTATTCTAATAGCCAAAACACTCCAGTTTACAATGATATACTAGTGTTCTTAAATATACAATGGGTACTTTCTGTGCGAGAAACTAAGTTCTAAAATACACAATATTTATTAGCATTATTTTAACAGGATATCTGGGTCAGTTATCTGCATATAGTGGGTTACATTAGTTTTCAGAATAAATATTACCTTCACTTAACTTTTAAGTCAATAAATAGTTAATGTACAAAACAGCACATAACAGTCTAATTGTATGCCCTTAGTTAACTGACAATTCAACACACTTGTCTGCTGAAATAAACGTTTGTGCTTTCAATTTGCACGTGATACACGACGTCCGGGTACATTGATGCCCACCCATGTCACTATACAGTACAACAATCAAAACCAATGAGGATCAGGGCAAGCTTCAAGACCTCAGAATTAAAGAATACAGTATTGAGCAATGCCTGATTTTAACAGGAAACGTGAAAGAGCAATACTAAATACAACATAACTCTTCCCTCAGACGGCAGCTAGAAACTAATACAGGCAAAGCCCAGAAAGGGTCAAAACCACCTCAGAAACTCCTTTATATTTCCACTGCTCTGCTACACTTGTCTAAATTATATCCATTTAACTCAAGCACAAGGTCCAGTTGCTTCAACAACAAATAATAAAAAGCAACCCTTGCACTATCCATTTTTATTTATTTTTTTATGCCAAAGTTTAGTTAATATTTAACAAAATCTTAAATTGCAATTGTGCTGAGGTCATTTCTCTTACAGTGCAATAGCTGCTTTTAAAGAAATCGCTGGTCTGTGTTAAATAAGAACTGAGCCTTGGCTTCAGCAGAAAGGGTAATGTTTAATAGTCTTAAAAGAGAAGTCAATGCTTGTGCAGTGTCGGTTCCGGAACAAACTGCCTTGGGAACAATGCTGAACAGTCCATGTGGGACAAGGCATTGGGATCCAAGCTTAGAAACCTCTGTCTGAACCTGCTGGAATGCTTACCTTGATTATATGTTGCAACAAAACCTCCTGCTCCAATAGACTGGTCAGTTCGCAATTTAACAAAGAGGCTTTCCCAGGTGGACTGAATTGGTGCAGGAATCTCATTGCCACAAAGTTTAGCCAATGGCATGGCATTGGTACTGTTGCCATTATACACCTGAGGGTGGAAAAAACAAAGGGTTTAATTGAGCACAATGTACAATGTCCTCTGTTTGCACACTGAATGTAGGTATTGTTTTATAAAAGAGAAGTGGTTGGGAACTGTGCGTGTGACAGCTGGTTCTCGTCTGATAAATAAAGGAGGCATTTGAGACTACTACTGGCTGCATCAGTACTTGCCTGTTACAAAAGAGCCAGCAAATCTCATTGTGATGTATTCTATTAACTGAAAACAGGATGCAACTAGTGAACATGAAGATAAGTCTTCTGAGTGGATACAGACTGAGACTGAGCAGAAGATTTTAAACCAGAAAGACAGACTGTTGTCTCTAATGCAGCCAGGATTTATGTTAAATATAGACCTCTGTAACTCTGTGTAGCTGCTGAGCCTAGCTCTGTCTTCAGCAGAGCAAAGAAGTATTTTGCTTACATGTATTGTTGCATAATTATATAAGAAATAACAACTGATGCATATAATATTCAAACCTGTGGTTTGAATATTACCATCCAGAAATGTTAAACTAAATAAAGTGCTACATTATGGTGGATGAGTTTCCAATTTATTTTGTTCAGCAAATGCATGAGAGGCCCAAGAAGCAGCTAGTGTCCACAGCAGTATTTCATGAGGTATAATACTATATGCTACAATACTATTGCGGTTCAAGTATAAATCCTTAAATGTCACAATTGAGAAAATTACCCTCCCTACTTTTCTTTGGTAGCTTGTAAAACAGTTCAACGTACCACAAGGTAGTCATACATGCAGTTTGTGCTGGACTCCAGGTGGAAGTCACTGAACCGAAGCTGTATCTGACTGCCGGGGTTGGTCTTCAGGAGCCAGTAGCATTCAGCGTTGGGGTGGTAGGGCAAGGGGTAGTTAGGGGAGGTAAAACTGCCAGTCAATGTAGTCAGGGCTCCACCACAACCTGTGACCAACAACAAAAGACTTCATACTTCCAAAAAACGTCTTGAATTGATATAATATTACTATATCAATTGACAATGCACTATTAAAAAGCACCTTAAAAGTTGTCAAAGAAGGGGTTTGAAACCTATAGCCCTGCCTAGTCAATCACATATTTTCATGGACCCCTTTTGTTCAAGTTCAATGCATTCTTTTAACTTCTCTGAGAGTGCGTGTACAACACGTTGGTGAGGTTTTAGAATGGGGAGCTGCAAAGTGTGTAGACCAATATGGTTGAGTTTCTGCCTACAAAAGCGAAGGCCTCATTCTCAACAGATTCACCATCTTCGCTACTGATTTCTGTAAAGGCACAGCAAAATAAGTTTCTATGCTTTCACAAAGTTTCCTACCTGACAATGTCCCATCCCAATGTGCCATAAAGCCTTTGTAAGTCACAGTGAGATCTGATGAGAACTTTATCCACAGTCTGTTGCTATGGGAGATGACAAGGGGTGGGGAATAACTTCCACAATATTTGCCGATCAGTGGGGATGTTTCGTACCCTCCATCTCTGTTACAGACATTTTGAAAAGCAAAATATAAGATTATGAATCGTAAACTTGTTATTGACATAAGTGTGTAGTAAAATGTTAAAAGATATGCTTCATCATTAAAGTTTTCATTTAAATGTGTACCGTTTTTTCATAATTTAATTGCTATCTGCATAATTCTAATACACAGTCTTGCACAGTTTGAAAATGTGTTAGAAAATATAATAGCAATGGAAAACAGGCTAAATATTATACATATTATACAGAACTGGTGAAGGGATGTACCATGTACAGTACTGCACAACATAACCCATCAACGACTCAGAAAACCCACTTACCTAATTTCAATATGATCGTAATTACAAGAGGGGTAGGTGTGTTCCAGTATAAAGTCAGTGAAGTTCAGCATGATCTGACGGTTTGTCTCGACGATGATTTTATAAACGCACTGTCGGCTGTTGGGGTAGTTGTTGGGGTAGTTGGGTGATGTTAGTGTCCCTGTGGGTGCAGTGTACACTTCTCCACAGTCTGTGAAGGGAAGCAAAACTTTACAGTTAGAAAAGAAAAATGTTGTATTGGCTTGTTAGTCAGGTCCAAAATTACTGACTTGGGGGTGGGGGGGGAATAAACCAGAACTTGTGGATGAAATATGGAAACATTAGTTAGTCAGCATTATTCTGTAGGGCTTTGTAACAGATTTTAAATTGCTGGTGCCCAAATAGTTCCACAGGGCTCACCCGTGCCTCGCCCCACTACTCAGATTCTGTAAGAAGACGACGCTTTGCTCTCTAAATGGCTAACATCCGAATCAGTTATTTCAACAGATACACACACGCACGCATGCATGCAGAGTACACACACATGCATAGAACTTTCTTCTTGTTATGGGTCAACACATCCAGTACCTCAAGTACTAGACACAACAGCCCTCCAACACATTTAACCAGCAGATGTACTTTGACCGGAAATGTATCATGGTTTCTATACAGTGCCCCTTGCACAGTGAGAACAGACTCTGTGAATTGATCTTGGGGTGAAAGTAAGAAACCCATTGCATAGCGGGTTTTAATACCAGCTTAATTAGCCACAATGTATAGGTAACAAGCTCAGGTGTGTCTCACTAAACTCAGAGTAATACCAGGGCTGGATCAAACTGCTATGCAATGGGAGTCTTTCCATCTCTGTGATATAACACTCAATTCAATGCTATGGAACTTTAAGGGACCTGTGGGAATGAACATGCATGCAAAATAAATGTAGCATAGACTTTCATGTAATGCATCTACCCGGTATTATAATGTACCAGCTTTTTGCTATTGTTAAAGGAACGTAGTTCCAAACGAAGGTATACATGAGCACTGCTTATGTAAATACTACTTGCTGCAGTATGGTTCCATTATACGAGCACTACAGAATTTACCGTTACCAGCATTTGGGTAGTTTTTAGAGGTTCAGGCACTCAGCAAAGCAATGCTCTAATAAAGTCAACTCCAAATGCAATGGAAAATCAAATTACTGTGATCCTGAACTCACTGCTGGCATTTAATTAACTGGCACATTTCTACCAACCAAAAGAAGCACAAAGACCCTTTGTGGAGTTTCGCAAATAACAAACTGGAAAGGCTTTTGGCATAGCATTTGGTGGCATTTGGAGGGGGGGGGGGGGTTTACTCCATAAACATTTAGTTTGCCATGCATTCAGACACAATCACTATTTTAATGATAAAATCTCAGGCTTGGTTGAATATGCTTGGCTCGGGTTGTTTATATAAAAAAAGCGCTTTACACAGTGATTTGGCTGTAATGATAAAGAAATCATTTAGTCAGCAATTCTTAATAATGGCATTTTAAATAAATAAGGTAACATTTAAAACTTTGCAATCCCCCTGATTGGAAACATTTAATTGGAAGTCTTTTTAAAATGTCTGGGGGTCCCACAGGTGGTTGGCAAGACAATGAGTCTTCTATTTCATTTAATTTGCCACCATCTTTCTTTGTGAGAGCTTTCCAAATACATTATTAATCCTGTGTGGATGCCAGTGTTGAAATTACCTCAGAATTTTGGAGGAATGTTTTGACCAAGTGTTAGATACAAGAGATGGAAAAAGGAGAACATATGCAAGACTTTTTACAGTACAACAGCATTATACAGTAATTATGACACCCTGCACTGGAAAAGAACTAATACACTTTATGAGATTTGTGATAATAGGACTACTGTTCACACATGGCGTTCTTGCCTTGCGAAATGAATAATGATAACAAATTTCCCGTTAACCTGTAGTAATGCTTTCTAGAAGAAAATCACCAAATGTTTCAAAACTGCTGCAGAGTTCACCCATTTACAATACCGCTTAACAGAAACACTCACATGGCAAGCTTTTTTTATTGATGAGTCTTTGAAATTTTCTGCTATGCATTGTGCTCAGCAGCATGAAAAAACATGAGAAGCAGCAATGCTCACTCGCCCCATTGCCTTTCACTCAACTCCACTGTTGGGCCATGACAGTGCAGCATATAGCCATCCTCTTTCATCCAATTCTACCAGAGTGAGAGCATTTCTGGACTGTACAAAGTTGGCGAGCAGTCTTATTATCTTACAGCTTGTACTCTTCTGTATTATCTTATCTTACAAAACCACAAGACCATTTTGTTATGTAGTCTTGAAGTAACTATCCACACCGACCATTCCATGTGTTGATTTTGTAACTTCTAAGATAGTGGGAGGAAAATATGTTCATGTACACAACACAAAAATGAGGTATAGGGCCACCACTGGCAGGGCAGAAGAGCACTGAATCTACCTGACAAGTCTGCAATGTTCTAATCATTCTGGATATGGAACAACCAATCTCTACTTCTTTCAGGGATGACAGAGGTGGAATGCTGCGCACAAAGTCAACATTGTTTAGAGAGAGCCTCATGAAACGAGAGTTATTTGTGAAGTCTTGGATAAAAAGCACCTGCCATTCAAGCACCTACTATCAACCTTCTTCAAAGTCTCTCAGCTCCACTGGCTTGCCCATTGTGACGATACTGACACTCATCGAGGAGATGCAGACTTTAGGAATGCCATTTGCTTAAAAATGTAATTAATTATACATGGGACTGCCAACTTACACAAAAGCATGTGCTTCCATTCTTTGTGTTCTCCCTGTTTTAAAAAAATGAAAGCGGACAGTGTTCAAAGATTTTAAAATAAGAGACATGAAGTGGGACACTGGCAGCCTGGTCAAGATTCTACTGTGTTGGATTCACAGTAGATGTTATCTAAGGCATTAGGATGTTATCTAAGGCATTAGGTACTACATCAGCAAACTAGGTACTCATGCAAGCAGAAATTAATAGCGCACCAGAAACATTTCTAGAACCACATCAGTCTTGGCAGGAATTCTGAGGCTTTTCAACATCTACCAAATAATCACTGAATACAACATGCTTCTTTGCTGTACGTCATTCATAATGAATGAGGTGCTGTGGTTCCAATTACTCATTATAGCTTTCCAAAGACATCTCACAGTACAGCTTTACGTTTTACATCACCATATAGAATTAACTAATTTTGCTTCACAAACCTGCTGAATAATGTTACATTATTGAATTACATACCGCTTTGCAGTTTTGAATATAATTAATGAAAAACTGACAAATTTAAAAATGTGACATTTAGAAATTCAACAAGAAATACTGTAACACTATTATGGCTTTTGGTAGCTTTTTCGATATCATTTTATAGTTTCTTTGATTACATGATGTTAAATAAAATATCTAAATTATTTAATATTAATATTTCTTTGGTTACTACAGTTCAAAGACTCAAAGTTTTTTTTTTTTTTTTTTTTTTTTTTATTGTTGAATAACATTTTCTCTCTCCTCACCAACTGAAATTTGAAACCCATACATCACCGTTACATGGTTTGTACAGCTGTTGTGATTATCTTACCGCTGTTATTCTTCTGCAGTTTTAACAGAATTAAAACGTTTCCCACTCACGATAAAGCCCGTTCTAAATTCTTTGTACATGATGCATTTCTGTTTTGTGCTTACCTGTGGTGGCATTGATGGACACATAGCTGGCAGAGAAGCCCTCTGTGGATATGCTTGAATCTGACACAAACAGGACGGTCATCATGTTGTCAGTGCTGGTAAGTGATGGGGGAGCTGATCTTCCACAATATCTAGCAAGAACAACGGAAATTAATACACTACTACTGCCGCATGCAATATACAGTAAAACCTGTCTAATCTAGCACTGCTAGGGAACAGGAAATTGTGCTGTGTGTGGTTTAGAAAGGTAACTTTTAAAAAAGAAACAAACGTACGAGACACCAGAATGATGCCGAATTATACAGAATGCCAGTGGGTCTGGATTAGACAGAGTTTCTGTATTATTAGTTTTTTAATGCCAATGATTAGCCAATCAGAGGCTTTGGCAAATACAAAACTGCTACTTCACCAACAGAAAACATTGTGTTTGAATTATTAAAGTAGGTTGGTCCATTGAAAAGTATCAACAAAATCAACCCAATAGTTTACAAGTGGAAGTCAGCAATTCAGGAAAGGTGCAATGTGGTTATGTAGAGCACATAATACAAATTGCAGATGACTGAAGTGACTTCTAACAGTTAACATTAAATGGGCATATGTATGTGTTTATATAATATTTTTCAGTCATTAAAAAAAGAAAGTCTTACCTTCCAAGTTTCGTTCCTGTAGTGACAGTGCCATTATCATACACTTCAACATAATCGTAGTCACAGTTATGGTGGAACTCCATGTTAAACGAAGTGAACGTTAGGCGAATGATGTGCCCGGGCACAACAGAGATGTACCATGTGCAGTTGGCTCCATGTGGGTAGTTTGTTGGGTGGCCTGGGCTAGTAATTATTCCAGTAGGTCCAGTAAGAGTCTCCCCACAACCTAGAAAGGTTAAAATGGCAAATTGGAAACTCTCAAAGATTGCATTTTATAAAATGTGGGATTTGATTTCTGATTCTGCTGCTGGATATGAAATTAATATGAAGCTAAAATGTGCTACTTAAAACAGCTTTGATATATTTCAAAACCTGCCTATTTTATTTATTTATTTGTTTTACCACAAAAAAGGAAAGCCAAGAAATGCCACTGACATGTAGTGTCGACATTAAAACTGCAGATCACACACTAATATAAAATATTTATTTGCTGTATGTATTAATGTTTTCTTTAAATGTGCATTTCTGTGGTATAAAATCACTTTTTAAAGTGCGTCACAATGATTACCTGCTTCTGCTGACCCGTACTCGGCTGTGAACCCAAAGTTGGTGACAGAGGAGTCCGTCACGAAGCGGATGTACATGGACCTCTGTGTGGACTGGGCCGGGGCTGGAATTTGTGTGCCACAGTATTTACCAATCAGGGGGGAGCTGGCTGTAGCGCCATCCCTGAGCTTTAACCAAAACAGTTACAGTGATATCAGTAGAGTTTGAATACCTCAGCAACCAACACAAATCATTATGATCTGGTACTCCTTACCTCCACATAATCAAAAGCACAGGAGCCATGGCTCTCAATATCAAATGAGAGGAAGTTCAGCGTGACCACCTGTCCGGCGGGCTGTGTGATGACCCACGCGCATGTCTTGTCGTGGGGGTAGGCGTTGGGATGGTACGGAGTGCGAATAGTACCTGTACCAGACAGGACTCCTCCACAAGCTGAAAGATGACAGAACTGAATGAGAAGCATTTTAAATGCACTGGAACGTCAGCAATTGCATTTATGTGGGATGTAACAGAGACTATTCAATAGATTTTTACAATTAGTTAGCAATGAAGGACAAACAGCAAACTTGTTAATTTACACAATATACTTTACTTCTGTTAAAGGTTACACATCTAAAGGAAGGCAGGGGCACATATCGTTTTTTAGCCCACACACTAATTTGCAAAATATTGTGAACAGTCTAATATTAGGGGACCCAACCACTTGAGGGATGAGTATTTTAAAGAGTCAAATCACCCAAAGACAGCTAACATTTGACTTAATTCACCACCACTTCACATGCATATGATTCTCTGTATTAAGGGAGTCAATCTTTGTACTTCTTACCGACTTGATATATAGCTCGGAATCCTCCTTTTGTTATGGATGCATCAGACTTGAATTTGATCCACAGCCTGTTTGACGTGGATACAATCGGAGCAGGAAGTTCAGAGCCACAGTACTTGCCGATCAGCGCATCAGTTTCTATGGATCCATCCCGCACCTATAATACATCCGAATTATTCACATGCTACATAACAGCTAGTAAGTTCAAACAAGTTTCCTTTCCCTGGTATTGGTGTTTGGTCACAATTCTCTTGAGTGTGCATGAGTGACCTATTTACTGACCTATAAACTTGACTCAAATCAGTCAAAAATAAAAAAATATATATATATAAGCATATATATATATATATATATATATATATATATATATATATATATATATATATATATATATACTATATATGAATAACATATATATATTATAATGTGTAAAAAATGTTAGACTCTGCATTAATGTTGTTGAAGCTGACACCCTGGGATCCTTCAAGAAGCTGCTTGACGAGATTCTGGGATCAATAAGCTACTAACAAGCAAACAAGCAAGATGGGCCGAATGGCCTCCTCTCGTTTGTAAACTTTCTTATGTTCTTATGTTCTTATTAGTGGTACTGGGATTATCAGTGGTAGTAGTAGTAGTAGTAGTAGTATATCTAGGACAAAGAAAACACTTAGTTAATACAAAAGTAATAAACATAACTGAAGTCAGTAATAAAAATGTCAGACCAGTCAACGGCAGTCTGTTTATTTTTTTCCCCATAGTGTTTTAAGAATGAGAAGTGAACAGAGAGCTTTCACATTCATGAGCCCTACTGTACATCTAAATGAAGAAAGGGGAGATAATAACAGCCTATCAATTTATAACAGATATCAGCCTCTCTGGTCAGATCTGGACCTGTTATGTCCCCTGAGAAATTCCTGTTTTATACAGATCTGATTTGAACAAACCTGATTATGTTCATATTCCAGCAAACCGTCAATGGGCACAGATGGTAGCAAATCTACTGGGTATAATGTGCTTTCACTAGTAGCAATGGGATTCCATTGGAGAAAACACAACAGGTACCACTTATTTCATATCAGAATCATAAGAACAAGCTGACAGGTTTACATAAACAAGTATTTTTCCGCTAAATCAGCAAAGAAGAGTTCTGAAAGAAAGCATGCACACATATTTAGGTTTTCAGAAGTGTTGTACCACAAATCTGCTTTGTCCATTGCATGTAACAATATACCTGTGCACTGAATCTGTTATTTTCAACACACCTACTCAGAGACATGCACACTGTAGTATTCAAAATAAAATGCACAAAGAAATGTATTGAAAAATTGCATTTACGCCTGTGCTTAACAAACTAATTATAGGTCTTGAATGTCAGGAACATTGAATCCAATTATCAGCCTACTCAGTGAATACTAGGACTTGCCCTTTCAGACTGAGACAGATTGGCAATTAAACAAATGAGACTGTCCTTTCCATCAGTCCAGCTTATCAAACAGTTTTATTTTTGCAAGCATATATTGCCGTTTAGGGCATAAGGAAAACAAGCCATTTTTTAATTTATTGAATCATCAGCTATTTATATAATACATTTTCAAATTAGAAAAACATGCTGTTTCTTGACTATAATCTCAAATATAATCAGGTTTTGGCATGCATTTAGATGTTAAATTGAAAAATAGAAATGCAACGACAAAACAGCAGCTCAGCCAGTCTGGGATAGTATCTCAAGACAATATGTTAAAGGATTAATGAAATAAGGTTTAGAGAATGTGTCCCACAAAAGGTTGATGTACTAAAGTGTTGTGGCTGTCACAATAGTCACAAACCAGTTGCAAACGAGTCAGAAGTCTAAGGTGAAATGTACTAAACAAGTGCAATGCTGTTAGCAACTTTTTAGGGAATGCTTTGCAGCAGCAGTTTTTCTTTGCTGTTCAGATGAATATGTAATTATGGGCCTTCCTGCTTTAATTTAGAAAAAGGGGGTGGAGACAGTGCAAATGAGTGTTTTCAGATATTATAATGAGATGCGACAAATTGCGACACTTACACTTGCATCAATTTATTAAAAACTTTTGAAAGCAGTCGCAATTGTTACTGACATTTCCCAGTCTGCTTTTTCTCGACCGTTGCAGTTGTGCTCAACGCATTTTTGAGGCAAACATCCAAATACCTGTTTTTCCCTAAAAGCCAAGTGTACTTAAAAGCTTTGAAAACCAGTTTCTATGACATTTCTTGTTTCCCCAACGTGCTGGGAGCAATAGACTGCACACATGTGCCAATAACCCCTCCAGCTCATTGTGAACATCTGTACAGGAATAGGAAACACACCTGTTCTGTTAATGTGCAGGTAGTTTGTAATTGTGCACAATTTAGCACTGCATCCTGACTAACTAAAATAAAAAACTGACAGTATACAGTCGGCTTATAGGCTACTCATTATAATACAAATTAGTGGTGTATCAATGCAACATTTGTTGCTGGTCCCTTGAAATTCGTATTAATGTGAATTGACTGTCCTCCTGTAAGTGCCATAACTTGTCAATGTGGCACCATGATCTATTTTGCATTAACTGTCTAGGCTACTAAGTAGGCAAAGTTAACACCAATATGTACAATGCAGCAGCATGCTTTATTTTGTGATACCGGTAGCCTACAGGCTAAAGTAAAAAGAAAGTGCACTAGGTGTTCATTTGATTTTACTATCCTGTATATTGTATAGGCCTACTGTACAGATTCATATTTTTTTCATAATGTAACGTGTAGCCTGCCCAAAACACATTAGTGTTATTTCAGCACAATGATTTATACATTTAAAAAACACTGAGCACTATAAATATATGTGTGTGTGTGATTTTATTGTATTTTTTAAACCCAACACCTCCTTATGTCAGACAAACACATCCGGCTTAGCGAAGGGCTACTGTGCAATTATGAAAAGCTTTTTGATGGAAACACATTTTTTATTTGGGGTTGAAGGTTGGGCCCCACTATAGAATCTGATGGGATTAAACTGCCTTTCATTATTTATTCAAAAAAATGTTACACAACTCTCGCAATGCTAGAGATCTCGCTAAGACAGTGCAAAAAATATTTAAATGAGTATATTGCAGCTCTCTTTGATAACATTTTCTCTTTGTACATACAACATGTAAACTTTGCGAATTGTTGCAACAGAAATGCAAATTGTGGTTTGTGTGTGATGCGACTGGCACATCTTAGTACATCTATCCCTCAATGTTATTCAATATTCAAGCATATGTGGTGTTTGCAGTTTTAGCTGGCCTATTATATATTATTAAATAACAGTTAACAGAAAATAAATAATGTACATTATGTAAATGTAATGTGCATTACATGTTTATTAGCTGTTTGTTAACAGTTAATAAACAAACAAAAAAAAACGCCTTTAAAATAAAGTGTGACCAAAATAAATTGTCATCTCATTAGGGGGAAAATACAAATTCCCAGTAATAATACATTGTTTACCTGTTTAATATCCTATTATTCTTTATGATTCTCTATTCGTGTTTCCGTTTAGATAATTATTTGCCAAGCTTACTTTTTAATCCAGTACATATTGCTTCTAAAACGACTCCTCAGGGTAGGTTGTGGGGAAGCAAATTAGAATCATACTAGATTCAGGGCACTGTGCAATGTGAATAAGCTTCCCTGCCTCACTTCCCAATAATGATCCTTGAAACCCTCAGAGAGATCAATCAGAGCCTGATCAATGACGAATCAGTTTACCTCAACATAGTCGAAGTTGCAGCTGCTGTGGGACTCGAGGTCTATGTTGGTGAAGTTGAGGTAGATGAGTTCATCGGCTGGCTGTCTGATGATGTACACACACTGCCTGTTGTTGGCATAAGGATTAGGCCAGTTGGGAGAGATGATAATGCCCTCACTGTCTGTGTATGTCCCTCCGCAGCCAGGATCAGCTGGAACACAAAGGACCCAGGGGACCAATTGGTAACATCTGCTTAGAGCAATTTCAGTGCTAGCCCATATATATTAACCAAGGTCTATAGATTTAATACTGTACAGAAAATAAAGCAGGTTCTTTGTGAGACAAAGTATAAGGAAATCAAGGACCACTGGGTCATGCATCTTTAATTGGTTACAGGGCACCATCATTTTACAAGAAATGCATTACGGTTTATAAACATTAAGTAAAACGGATATGTGAAAAAGCATGTGAACTTTATCACTGATATAGATTGAAACAATGTGGCAATGAGAAGCTTCATTTATTCTGTTCTCGACCAGTAATGAGGCTTAACTAAGAGAATCACAGAATGTAACTGTGTCAACATTTGAAGAAACCATCACTATTCTGTGACCATAAAACAGATTATTGTTGTGTCATAGAGTTCACAAAGAGCGCATTTAGGGGAATTATAACAAACATAATAATAAAAGTTCTGTTAATGTTCTATCCATATGTTAACTTTAACACATAATTGTACAAGTGCTTTAAAACAATTTAGGCTCAAAACAAGGCAAGTTAATGTTAACTACATGGAGGGAAAGTATGGTTTACTGCCAATTACTTTATGATCTCACATAAATGCACATTTTCCTAAACACAAACATGTCAACAAGCTTTGACACCAATCCTACAGGAGGAATTGATTCCATCAACAAGTCTGACGAATTAGTAAAGTTATATAACTCAGCACTTACTAACGCCCTCAACTCTGTGGCACCTAAGAAGTAAATGTGACCTAAGTGTCTAGCTCCCAAGCCTTGGTTCACACAAAACTTGATTATTCTTAGACAAAAGTGCACTCAGCTGAGCGGCGTTGGCAAAAAACATAGCTATAAGTTAACAGCTGACTAATTCTTTCTTAAGTTAACTAGGAAACAGTACCGTCAAGCTATTTTTATAGCTAAGAAATCTTACCTAGCAAATCAGATCGAAATATCCAAAAATCGACCAAAAGAATTATTCAGGGCTGTAAGACAATTGTCTAATCCTCAATTTATAGAGCAGGTACTCCCCAACTCTGTAGAAACATGTCAGGCGTTTCTTTCTTTTTTTGATAATAAAATAAAAAATCTTAGATTAGACATCTCTAAAGCTTCGACCCAAACTTCATTTTGTTTTCAGGGGAAAGCTCATTTGTCTAACTCTTTTTCTAGTTTCAGTCAAATTACTTTGCCTGAACTTACTGCAAATCTTTGTAAAATTAAGCCTACTTCCTGTGATAGCGATCCTTGTCCTTCAATGTTGGTTAAACAGAGGTATACAGTCCTTGGGCCCACCTTACAAAAAGTTGTCAACTCTGGGTTCTGTTTCTCCTTTACTGAAGAAAGCTACTTTGGACCATACCCTCTCCATAATTACCATCCCATATCACATCTACCTTTCCTAGGTAAGCTCACAGAAAAACATGTTGTCCAGCAGTTGCAAGAATATCTAACCCCCTTTCAACTCCTCGACATAAACCAGTCCGGTTTTCGCCCCTTCATAGTACAGAGACAGCTGCACTGTGTGTGGTTGATGATTTACTTCATATGCTGGACAAAGGAGGATCAGCTCTTCTGATCCTGTTAGATCTCTCAGCAGCTTTCGATACTATAGACCATGATCTTTTTTTGCAGAGGATGGAGCGAGATGTGGGCATCTGTGGATTGGATTAAATCATTTTTAAATAATCGCTCTCAAAAAATAACAATGGGGCCCTATTCCTCTTCAGCCTGTCCAGTCACTTGTGGAGTCCCTCAGGGGTCTATACTGTCTCCTCTACTTTTTAACATTTATGTGCAGCCACTGGGAGACCTGATTAGGGCTCATGACCTTTGTTTTCATCAATATGCTGATGACACAACAGCTATATTTGGAAATATGTAATGAACAGGATTTTAATTCTTTGTCTGCCTGTCTACATGACATTACTGGCTGGATGTCTGCAAACCGGCTTAAACTCAACCCAGACAAACGTGAGTTCTTATTCGTTGGATCAGAATCTAAACTTGCTGATCTGAGACTCATGGCATCTACGCTTACCATTAATGGAACTCATTCTCTATTTGTAAACACAAACAGGAGTCTAGGCATAGTGCTGGATAATTCTTTGTCGTTTATTCCACAGATGAGGCATGTAGTGAAAATCTGCTTTTTTCATCTGCGGATAATAAAAAACATCAATCCGTTTCTGTCTGTCAGAGATTGTGCTACTGTCCTGAATGCTCTGGTGACCGCTCGTCTTGACTATGAGGGATTGCCGTGGTGTAGGACTAGGCTGCTCCGGAGCATCCAGAATGCCTCAGCCAGACTCTTGAATGGTCTGTATCATCGAGGCCATACTTCCCAGATATAGCTTGATTTACACTGGCTCCCAATCGAACCACGAGCCCAGTTTAAATTACTCTATCTAATCCACAAAGCTCTCTACCAACAACGGCCAAAACATTTGGCTGAAAAACTGCAGATTTACAACCCAAATAGGAATTTGAGGCCTTCAACTACTATGATTGTGCGCCAACCATGTTTTAAATTAAAACAGTTTGGTACTCGAGCATTCTCAGTCATTGGTCTAAGGATCTGGAATGCTCTTCCAGCTGAACTCCACCTCACCTCAGAGATTATTCCATTCAGAAAAAAACTAAAAACATTTTTGTTTAGTAAATTGCGCTAAATCTGGAAGTCTATTCAGTTTTATTTTGATATCTTTATGTTTGTTCTGTGTAGATTTTGTGCTTATTTTATTTAATATTTACTTTTATATGTGTTGCATAAATTCTAGACCAGCTGATATGTAAGACTATGTTTAGGACATTGTGCAGCGCTCTGAAATCCCTTTGTGATCTGATGTGCTTTATAAATTATATAAATAAAATAAGGTCAAGGTTCAGTGTTTGCAACAGCACAATGCTGCATTAGACAAAAGAGCCAAACCATATGAAATTTCACATGACCCCAATAATGATACTAGACCCTGATTAGTCAGCCAGAAGATTACTAGGAAGAAAGACACTACAGTTGTCATCATTTGAACACAACAATTTTAGAGGGCTACTCTATGGTTAAAAATGTTTTTTTGAATATTTGTGAACTGTTTCTAAAAGTACCTTAAATCTGTTTTATCCGTTATGAATCTTGTGACTCAAGGCAAGCAGCAAAATCAGAGTTTCCCCAACAGCATATTTACTTTACTGAGAACATTTTACTGAAACAACCTCCAATGTGGGTCCGACACAAATAAACATCTTTAGCAAATGAGATGAGGGTGCTGGTACAGAGTAAATTCTAGCTTGTTTACTTGAACTGAAGTTACCCAGCCTTCATCCCAAAAGCCTTAAAAAAGCTATGTTAAAATGAAATATTGATACTAACAGCTTTTAGATTTCAGTCACTACCCATCAGTTAATCTGTAATTTCTACTTTTGCCCTGTCTTACATAATATCAAAGTTGTACCGCAGAAATCCAAAACAAATGCTGTAACTGCATCAATACATTAACGTTATAGTAAATTGAAATTATTTTTAGACTTTAATGTTAACTTAGCTAAAGGTAGTGTATACTTACTTCATAAATATTCAGCCAAACCAAGGTTAGTGTCTCACAATACTCACATGGTGACGTTGTGTAAGTGATGTGGAAGCCCCTGTCGGATATAGAGAAGTCTGAGTGGAAATGGACCCATGCATAAGGCCCAGTTGTCTGCAGTGGAGGAGGGGATCCGGTGCTGCAGTATTTACCAAGGGAAGCATCCTCTGGCAAGAGTCCATCTCTAATCTAGAAAAATACATAAAAGAAAGGCTTTGTAAAACTGCTGTAAATTAAACACAGACTACAGTGAAATTTGTCCAATAGTGCATGTGAAACAAAAGTAATGCTTCCTTAGTCTTAAAATCCATGATTAATTAGACAATTATATATATATATATATATATATATATATATATATATATATATATATATATATATATATATATAGATAGATATATATATATATATAGATATAGATATATATATATAGATATATAGAGAGAGAGAGAGAGAGAATGCTGTAGGCATTTCCTGATGGTGTGTTTGGGTGCTCGGTACTTAAGATTCGGTAAAAGTTTTCAGATTCTAGTGGGCCAAATGGTTTAATAGCTTCTAAAAATCAAATTTTTTTAAACAATCTGGGAAGTTTATAATCTGGTGATGTATTTCCAATCATTTGCATTCACCTGTACTACATGGCTTTGCAGGAAATATAAAGCATGTGTTTTTTTAAGAGGGAATTCACAATTAAGGTACAACAAAGGGGAAGTTGTGTAAGTTAAGCACAATGCTTAAATCATCTAAAATCTCAAAAGTGTAGGTGTAGTGGGAGTCACCTCGAGGTAGTCATAGTTACAGTTGTCATGATGTTCCAAACTCAAAGTCCCAAAGGAAAATGTAATGAGCAGGCCAGGGTTGACAGAGATAGTCCAATAACAGTCCCTGTTGGGCGGGTAGTTACCAGGGTACCCAGGTGAGTTAATGGAACCGTATGTGCCAGTCAGCTCACCCCCACACTCTGAAAAGAAAAGCAATGAGAATAGACAGTCAGACAAATACAGTCTAATAAACAACTTGCAAAAATTGGTCTGTCTATTCAGAACCCTGTTTGTAGAATCTTATTTTTACCAGAATATTAATTCAAACTAGTTTTACAGCTTTATACATGAGACAAAATGCAACTGTCAAGTTTTACAAAACTGAATCCAATAATCACACTCAAGTTGTTTAGTTTTCAGAACAGGAACATGGATAATACAACTTTAGTAAAAGACTCAAAATCCTTGGTCTTAACAACTTGAGGCTCAATTATATTAATGCTGTGGCTAGAGAAAGGCTGAATAAACATATATGAGATGAAAATACAAGCTGGTTAGCAACGGTAACCACAAAGTCTCACTCTGACTTCATACAGAATATGGTTTCTTAGATTTTATCTCTTGAGTATCATTTAGTTTCAAAGCCATTAAAACCACTAAGTACGGATGTGGCGTTAATTCAGAAATGAATGAGTCCAACGCATAATGCAGAATGGTTAATCACAAGGTATAATAATGCTGGCTAAAATCATGCTTGGGGCTCAGATTATACCAACTAACACCAGAAACAGATCAAGGTTAAAGGAGCAATAACCAAGATTTTTAAATCTTCTTTGCTGTTATCAGCTCTATTACATTGATCATTTATATATCTATATATAAGTTGGGGCAGCTGGGTCTTTGAGCTAATATACTATATATATATAGATATATATAGTAATATATATATATATATATATATATATATATATATATATATATATATATATATATATATATATATATATATATATCTCTGCGTTTACAAAATTGAAGTATAAATCCAAACATTGATCAAGCGTAACTGAACAGAAGAAAAGGCACACTAGTGATAACATTAAAAAGATGGATTTTACAACATTTTACGACAGTGCCCAAGTGGAGATCAGAGCCCCCTGCATACAGTCATTATCTCCAAATAAATACCCGGCTCCCGTGATTCCCAAGCCACTGTAAATCCGCCAGCACTGACGGAGTGATCCGAGCGGAACCAGAAGTACAAGGAATTGTGGGAGCTAAAGAGCTCTGCTGGAGCAGCGGTGCCACAGTATTTGCCAATCATGAAGCCAGAAGCCGAATCCCCATCATGGATTTGCAGGAAGTCATAGTTGCAGCTTGAACTGCTTTCCAAATGGAAAAATGGGAAGGTAATACGGAGAATCTAGGAAAAGGAAAAAGATTTGAAAGGAGATCTGTATTCAAGTACCAGATTACTCCTTTTCATTCTGAAAAAGTGTTTCTTCTCGATTTACACTCTCTGTACCAGGACTGGAATAAATGTACTGCATCTCTGTAAGATTGTCTACCTTTTTATTTTATTTTTTTAAATGAAATCTTAGACAGTTTATTCAGTTAATCTAAACAATGGTGGATCTAAATACAGTACAGTCAAAAGAATTAGGGCCCTGACTGACAATTTATAGCGAGCTTAACTGATTTTAACGGTTACACCCCTACTTATTTCTAAAATTAAAAAGTTAAAACATGCTGAGAAAAACACTTTTTAAAAGCCCAATTTCATAACTTAAGGTTTTGTGACGCAGCAAGCTGTTTCTAGAGAGGTTCTCAAATGTTACTCTGGGTACTTCACATACCTTGTCTGAGTCGGTCCTGATAACCCAAGCACAGCTGACCTGGTGATCATACTCGTCACTTCCAGGAGTGTTGGGATAGCTGAATGTACCTGCCAAGCCATTGAGATATCCACCACACACTGCAAAAAAACAACAGCATCAATTTAATAATTCACAAGGGTGGCATTAAGACTCCCACTGCATAGCAGTTTTACCCATTGCAGGTTTTACTACAATATTGATTAGCCACGGTACATAGGTAACAAACTGAGAAGTATTAAACTGATAGTAAAACCAGGGGGTCCCTGAGTGGCTCGTCTATTTAAAGCACTGCTGCTGGGAGCACAGGATGAGTTACACAGCTTGGATGCCACCAGCTTGGGTCCGGGGCTCTGCAAAAAGGCTGAACTTTGCTGGGGTTCAACACTGCACTAACCCTGGAGTACAACACTGCACTAACCCTGGAGTACTTCAACACTGCACTAACCCTGGAGTACAACACTGCACTAACCCCGGAGCACTTCAACACTGCACTAATCAAAGAGTACTTCAACACTGTACTAACCCTGGAGTACAATACTGCACTAATCAAAGAGTACTGCAACACTGCACTAATCAAAGAGTACTTCAACACTGCACTAACCCTGGAGTACTTCAACGCTGCACTAACCCTGGAGTACTTCAACACTGCACTAACCCTGGAGTACAACACTGCACTAACCCTGGAGTACAACACTGCACTAACCCTGGAGTACAACACTGCACTAACCCTGGAGTACTCAAATTGGGGGTCGCAGAAAAATGATGGCGGGGTGTTTAACCTGAAAAAGTCTACATATTAGATACAATATATTACGGAGGGGTAGTGGCAGACGCAAGTCACTTCAAGGGGTCCCAAGTAGAATTCATTTTTAGAACCATTGCAATAAACTATATCCTTAGTTGACGAGCGATGTTACTCATTCAGTGTTACAGTATGTAGTACCTTGTTGAGGGGTCTGACACTGTGGACCAGTCCAAGACTGGGTACAAGTGCAGGTGTAGCCGTTGATGCCATCAGTGCAGGTCCCCCCGTTCTGACAAGGGTTGCTGGTACATTCGTTAATATTCTGATTACAGGTAGCTCCAGCCCATCCTGGATCACAGTTGCACATATAACCTGTTGTAGTGCTCTTGAAAATAAAAAGTGAATTATTTAATAAAACCTTCAAAAACACAGTGTTTTATGTTTATACCAAAAAACTCGCTGACAGTTTCTGTTTAGCTGTTTATCACTATCAAATCAACAAACATTAATTCACAACTTTTTAAAAGATAGGGTTGGTTTTTTTTGTTCCTCTCTATGAACTTCCAAGATATTTTGGGGTTTTGAAACAGTAGACAGAAGAGAATACAAAAACTTAAGTTTACCTTTAGGATATTGCAGTTTAGTCACAGGGCATGCCTACTCAATTACATACAATTAAACTCAATGTCAATTAAAAACTCAACTTCAATAAACTCATAAGGAAATGGATACGTCATATATGAAACTCACAATGCACTGGCCATTCACACAAGGGTTCTGTTCCTGGCAGATGTCACTGAAAGGAGCACAGCCACTCTGCCCATAACCATTGCCAGTATATCCAGGAGGACACACGCAGGTCGGGAGGTTACTACCTAATAGGAAGAAAAGGACCTGTTGTTTATTTTTTTTCAGTTATTTCTTGTTTATGCTGAAAGCGTCAACATATACTGTAATTGCTTTGCTATAAAACGTTTGATAGGCGTTGCACTGTAGTAAATCCTTCCTTGATTTGATATCACTTCTCAGTGTACTGCAGTGTACCTTGCTGAGGACCTATACATTGACTCATTGTTAAAAAGTGAAATTAAATTTGACAAATTCTCAATGTTATGAAAAACAGTAGGTTGGGAAACATTTGACATCTAAGTTTCTTACCGTAACGTATACAAGAACAAACACTTTTTTTGGTCCACAAATTTGAAAATATTGGAAACAGTGAACTGTTAGTGGAGGAGGGTCCATATCCAGCACAGTACATGTATAATTTACTGTCAACAAGGCTTGACTGTGAATGAACACATTTGTGAATATCGCAGTGTGAAATAATAACATGTACACTGTGTATTAATGCATTTTTGCATAACACCACCTATACAATGAAGAAATCCTTGACAGATGGAGTTATTGCTATTGTAGATTCTTCAGGAACCTCAAGAATATGTGATAAAGAAAGAGCAAACAGTACCAAGTTCCATTACAACTTAATGAGAAGTTCTGAAGACATACTGTAGGTACAACTGTAACCTACATTTTGACTATGTTGAATGAGATATATCTAAGTATCTGTAGCTGTGCATATTTACCAATTATACTGAACTTGTTATTCACACCTGACAATACTTTAATCAGATTGCAAAACAAAAAGCAATTGCAAAACAGCCAGTATAACAGCCATTTACAATGTTTATCTTGATGTATTCTCCACCTTTACAACTTAACTGTTCGTAATTTAAAGGATCTATAGGAGTGTGCTGCCATAACGGTTTCTGGTACTGAGGACAAGCGAATAATCAACTGTATCAGACACAGCCTCTCTATTGTTTATTCCTTTGTGGTAAGCACCTCGTCACAATAAACTTTTGGTGCATGATATAAGGGAAAAAAACACAGTCATCTATCAGCATTTATTTATTTATTTTTTTAGCTGATAATGTACGCTGACATTCAAGCTTAGATTTCTTCCAGCACAGAATTGATTGTTTGGTTTGGAGCTCTTACTAATGATGCAAGAACACTGAAACAGTCATTTGCCTTGCAGTGCTGTACAGCGTGCGATCAACCTGCAGTAAATATGTCTCAAAACAGCAGTGTTCTGAAGACAACAATAGGATAGGCAAGTTGGGCAAAAGAACAGACTTGATGCTACATTAAATACAACGATGAACTGCGAGTAGAATATTATTTTGATGCTTTAAAAAAATGTTTTAAGTTATAATAATAATAATAATAATAATAATAATAATAATAATAATAATTATTATTATTATTATTATTATTATTATTATTATTATTATTATTATATTATTATTACTATCAAAAGGACCTTTTGTAATTTGTGTTTATCTTGCATAGTCTGCATTCGTTGCGGGTGTATTCAGCGGCATTTTTGCGGTATTTTTTAAGCAGTAAATGCTTAAAATAAGAATTTAATAAAAGTTTTTGTAGTTGACATTAGGCAGGCTACATTTTCTTTTCTATTGTACAGTATAGGTAGAAGTTATAATATTGACAGCAAGTTGCTATAAAAGTTAATGTCACATTATATATTTTTTAGTAGTATAAATGCAAAATGTTATTTTTCTGTGACTGTTGTAAAACAAATGTATAAGTTGCTGTCAGGCACATAATATAATACTATGTTATTCTTTGTGTTCATTTTCTGAAGTAAATACAACAAGTAAACGATATCTGTTCATTTTTTAATATCTATAATTATAAAACAGTTTAAATATAGTCCCTATACTAGTAGATGTTCCTGTTCTACTAGTTTACAATAGCTTAGCTGCACTATCAACTATTATCAGTATCGGCCCATAGATAATCATCGACTAACGGTATCTCGATCCTATTATCGTACTATCCCCCGATCGACTAAAAAATATCCCATATAAAGCTTATACCCCCTAGATATATATATATATATATATATATATATATATATATATATATATATATATATATATATATATATATACAGCACCAGTCAAAAGTTTGAGTACACCGGCTTGAAACTAGGTTTTTCATGATTATCTATGCTTTTAACTGTGTAAACATGTCAATAAACACTTAATATTTCATTTTATGATACGTGTACTTATATATGCTGATAATCATAAGTGAATTGCATTCAAAAATTTTATTTTTAAATGAAAATGTAAATCTTGTCAATTTCAATGAAATGGTCACCCAAAGCAAGGGGATTTCAGTCTGAAGCCCAAGTCAGTTAAAAGTCTGAAATGTGTATAACACGGTGTTAGAACACTGGCCTAAGTATAAAAGTGTCTTTGTTAGATGTTCTCTGAGTTAACTAGCATGTTACCTAATTAACCTTTTGTCACCAATTATTGTTAACAGGTAAGGGTCCATTACTATAAATATAGGTAGCATAGGCACAAGTTTGTCATTCCTGAATGTAAGGGAGCAGAAAATGACAAAATACGCTCAGTTAAGCAAAGAAAAAAGACTGTCTGTAATTACTTTAAGAAATGAAGGTCAATATTTAAGACAATTCGCAAGAACTTTGCAAGTGTCTGTAACTGCTGTGGCCAAGACCATCAAAACATTTGAAGAAACTGGCACTCATGAGGACCGAACAAGGTTAGGCAGTCACAAGTCGTCAGTGTGCAGACGCTGACCGCCTAATTGCCCCTGAAATACAAGCTCAGTCGATTTTACGATATCTTTATGTCTCACACATCAACTGTTCAGGTCTCCTATTTGTGAAGCTGCTATATATATATATATATATATATATATATATATATATATATATATATATATATATATATAGATAGATATATAGATAGATAGATAGATAGATAGATAGATAGATAGATAGATAGATAGATAGATAGATAGATAGATAGATAGATAGATAGATAGATATAGATATAGATAGATAGATAGATAGACAGATAGACAGATAGATAGATATGATATAGATATAGATACACACACACACACACACACACACACACACATTTAACAGCACAACAGCAGCAGGACACAAGTGTACCTGGATTGCTCGCACACGAGGCCAGTGGGTGACATCCACCATTATTCACAGAACAGATGTCAGCCTGAGTGCAGACTCTTCCGTCTCCCTCGTAACCTGGTTACACATTAGGGACAAAAATAGATTAGGGGTCTGTGTCAGTAGTGATTTATACTGATAGAGTGCAGCTAATCCCTAATAGACCACACTGCGGGTAACAGCCATCACTAATCACACTTGCACTCTCATATACCTCATTACATAGTTACACATTCAAATGAACACATATCAATGAGATTTGTTTAAAAAGAGAACAGATGACCCTTTACCCTATATTGCTCTGTCTTAATAAATTGGGGCCAGACTCCACCGTTAAGGTGTAGCTGCACAGGAGTCAGCTGTTTTTGGTTGTGGCTTATTACTTTCAGAAAAAAAAATTCAATAAAATGAACACATAATGTTTGTAAGTATGGGTCTAATAGACCAGAAAGAGGGATGCATTAGTGCATCTTCATTCATACAAAAAGGCCAACCCCAGACAAGCAAAGAGAGAATGGAGATTTGCATATCAGACTGGAAGCTACTAGTTTTGCCAAACGAAACACTTTCCCTGATGATGCTGTACAGAATGTATTCCTACCTGGTGGGCATTGTCCGCAATGGAAGGATCCCATCGTGTTCAAACACTGAACCATTGGAGACGTGGAACATCCACCATTGTTGCTGGCACACTCATTGATGTCCTGGCAGCTGTAACCATTCCCTTGCCAACCTGGAACACATTGGTAATGAAATAAGAAATGAACGGGTCTGTAAGACATAAACTAAACCAAATAAATGAGAATCAATAATACAAGCAACTTGACAATCAGTCAGGTGTGGACCCTGTATACACTGTGCATGGTTTAGCAGTTTCATATAGCTCCTCTAGAATGCTACTGCACGTTAGCAAAAGATCCATACTTCTGTGTACAGAATCTGAGTGTACCAACAATGTATATGACATCCATCCCTAAATAACATGCAGAAATAAAACAATGTGTGAGATACTGCAAGCTTTATCCAAAATATTAGGGTATTTTTAAATGGTTTATTAATGTAAAAATGTTGTATTCAAAGCAAGCATTAGTTCTTTGTAATATAGGTTGTTTGATTTGGTGGCATCAGCATGAATGATGCCTTTACATTTATAAAGTTTCCCAGGCTAACCTCAGTAATAAACCATGTAGAAAGATTTGTA
This sequence comes from Polyodon spathula, assembly GCF_017654505.1. Lineage (NCBI taxonomy): Eukaryota > Metazoa > Chordata > Actinopteri > Acipenseriformes > Polyodontidae > Polyodon > Polyodon spathula. The sequence continues at coordinate 9,949,316 of NC_054537.1, read as the reverse complement.
AAGATTTTGGAACAGATGTAGGCAGAAATTTCACAGTTGTTCCTTTTTTTCAGGATTAAGGGACGGGTTTGTTTACGGTTTATTTAAAACAGATTTATCATGGAATGTTTCTCTTTTGCTAACCAGCATCAGAGCAAGGTGTGCTGTATTATAATCTTCCCAGTCTAGCCATCCTTCTACAGCTTAATGGTGCAGGGTCATCTCTGCAGGGTGTTGCATGCTTATTTTTAATGGGATTATTCCACTGCTGGTGTCCATTTCCTTGGAGGAACAATGGCTATCCCCGGTCCCATTGGCTAAATATTTACACAGGACAGAGTTTAAATCCTATCCTTTAGGCAAAACAACCCTTTGAGACCACAGTAGCCATTTAAGAATATTTTAGGACAAGACTATGAAACAACCTTTTCGGTCAATCCCTCAATTGTTGTGCTTCTACCCCTACAGTACCTGCTGGACAGGGCCCACAGTAGTAGGAACCCATGGTGTTGAAACACTCCACTGGAGGGTTGGTGGAACAGGGCCGGTTCGGGAGGCTGCATTCATCAACATCAGCAGTGCAGGCTGGGCTACCAGGGGGGGACATCCAACCATTGTCACAGATACACTTGTACTTGGGCTTGAAACAGAAAAAAGGCATGCAGGTTTTATAGTCTCTCCTTAGGTATGCCACGCACACCAATACAGCAGTCATTAACATCTATAACACCACATACATCTACTAATTTAGTGAACATTTAAACGCAATGCTGTTTGCTATGATCTTCTCAAATTATTGGTTAGGAAATACACACTTCACGACAGACCCATCTTTGAATGTCTGATTTCTTAGAGGCTGCTGGAGATAGATTAACCAGATGAAGCATGGCTCTTTCAAAGCCAAGCATTTGAGACAAGAACAACACTGCATTGAAGGTAATATTTACTACCTTAATTTATTAGCGTATAGTCTTTAAACCCATTTGTTTCATGCTGCAACATAAGCACAGAATTACAACAGACCTGAAGTTGTAATGAAGTCCCTAACCCTGTTTTTTTTTCTACACTGTTTCTAATACCCACAGTTTTATTGTGGCAGCTCCTTACATAACACTTAAAGCAAAACTTTAGGATTTCTAGTGGTTTTTCCATACAAATTTTGTATTAAATTATATATTTACAATTAAGCCAGTGAAATGTTCACAAGCTTACTGTGCTTCTTTTTGTTTGTTTGTTTTTGACAATCTAATTGTATTTTGGGTGGTAGTGCGTGAGTTACCTGTCCTGGCTGCACTCTGTCTGAATCAATGCAGATGCCGTGTTCACACAGAGCCTGGGATCCACCCTGACAGTCATCATAGCGGGAAGTGCAGTGTGGACCATACCATTCTGCAGAGCAGACACAGCTGGAAGATTCCAAACACAGAGAAAGTAGGTGTGTGTCAGGAGCAATGCAAAGTGACTAATGTATTAAACAAGCTGTCAAGTATTTAGTTTGTAACATTTTCCTTCTTCCTTTCCTCAAAGTGTAGAGCATGGATCACCATCATTTTAGAGGTCAAACATTTCACTTTTAATGAAAAGATGGACGATGGATACAATTAAACTGTTAGGAACAATCAATAAGTATTATTGATAAAAAGAAAAACATGCCAAAATCTTTCAAAGCATTAGTGAAAATGTGGTGGTTGGTTGTCAGCCAAAAGAAGAGGAAAGCACTGTGCAAATACACACTGACAAACAAATTGATCAGATCATAGTTTTCTCTGGCATTCTTTGTAAAAAGCCTTGCTCTCTTTGGCTGAGTGCCTGTAGGCCCTCATAAAAACCTCTTAGTCCTCTGCTTACTACTTTTTGCCTGTGGGAAATGTGATTTTGCCACATTTATCATATTGGATTTTTGTTTTTATGACCTTTTATAACAGTAGATTATATAAACTGTGAGGGCAAGCAGGTATAATAATAAAAACATGACATGCAGCAAAAGTAACTGTTTCCGATAGAAAATGCATGTACCCATGTAGTATATATATATATATATATATATATATATATATATATATATATATATATATATATATTATATATATATATATATCAAATGATCCAAATTATATGCTCATATTTCAAATGTAAAAAGAGTACCTCCAGAATTCGACACACACACACACACACACACACACACACACACACACACACACACACACACACACACACACACACACACACACACACACACACACACACACACACACACACACACACACACACACTACAGCTAAGACCCAAGTCTTTTCCAAGATGGCTGAACTCCAAAGCACAGAATGGTTTTCATAATTCAGGGCAAGCTATGCAGAAGGTGTCTGTGTCTTTAGTTGTGCTAAACAAGTCAGTTTAACAGAAGGGGTTACTTGTATCCTCCTGGGGTGTTAGTGCAGGTCCCTCCATTCTGGCAGCCTAGAGGTGTTCCAGCATAAATCTGACATTCGTTGACGTCTGCTGAACAGATCGGCCCCTAAAAAACACACAAATAACAAAAGTGAATGAATTATCAATGCACTATTTCAATTAACAGCAAACATATGTGCCAAGTAGAACCACACTTGTGTTCGGTATTAAAGCAATGACATACATTTTGAACAATTTAACCAATGGCTAAAAAAAAAAAATGCATATTGCATATCCATCCACATTCACCCAAATATGTAACTTATCAACAGAATATACCGATAACCAGCAGCGTCCAGGGAATTGCTGTTACTGTGTGCAGTAATGGAACACTCACCTGCCAGTTGTTTGGACAGATGCAATAGAAAGCATCCAGAAGGTTCAAGCATGTTCCAGCATTCTGACATGGATTGCTGCCACAGTTCTTTCTTTGCACAGTCTAGATTAAAGAAAGAGTAAGAAATAAGTATAATTTAGGATTTTTGAATTTCCAAAATTATGATTTAGGTTGTATCATTTATGAACTAGTGTTCTTCTGTATAAGACCAGGTTACATTTTTTTTTTAAATATGAACAGTACACATTAAACAACAAATGAATGACAATAATTAAAAAAAAAAAAAAAACACTCCAGCACATTTATGTCAATAAACTTTATTAGTAAAGGTGAAGCACATCATTACCTGCTCTAAGGTCTGGACCTTCCCTTCCAGGCTTGTCAACTGAAATTAAAATATAATATTAGTGACAAATTTTACACATTGTTAATATGTATTGCACATCTTTTTTTTCTTTTGTTAAACAGTCCCTAGAAGGTAGAATATCCCCACACTGGTTTAAAGTAATTTGCTTACCAATCAGGAAGACTGAAGATCAGAGAGGACTTAGAAATAGATGGTACCAAGCTATTGAACTCTGTAGGCCAGGCCCAGTCTGGGAAATCTCAGTGTGGACTTGTCAAGACTCCTGAACAGCACCTTTTAGTGGATGGCAATGAAGCAACTCGGGCCCAATTAGATTTGTGGTCCCTTACCATGTGGGAGCACAAAAGCCAAAGCATCATTCCTGTGGGTTCTCGTCAAGAGATCTGACACAGAGCGAGCTGGAGTCAAACCATTCTTACAAGATTCACGCTGCACTTCCAGCTACACTGTTTTTACCAAGAGACCTGCTGATGATCCAAAGATGATCCTAAGTGCTGTATTCATCTGCACAGCAAGCATGTGTCTAACAGAGTGGAGGCTGGGTTTACAATAGAAAGGAAAGCTTTAAGCCTCTTAAGGGAGAGTTCAGTACAATGCTGAGTTGATTTATGCTATTTCCTTGTTCTGTGGCATGTTAAAAAAATAAATAAATAAATAAAAACAAAAATCCAATCCTCCAAGATTACAGTGCTTTTTTTAAAAATGACTGAGCAGCAAACACAGGTGATGTATATAGAGAACTATTCACCAAAGCTATTTAGGGACTCTGAATCGCAGTAAACTGCATAATTTAATTTAATTTGTGGGATAAATACAATTATATCCTATCGTTCGAGAAGAGGTCAGACGGGCAAAGTTGTTTGCAGTATATGCCTTAATGCCCAAGCTGTAAAAAAATTGGATGTCCAAAATAGCTGACATGAACAGATGGATCACATGATGGACACTGGTATAATATGTTCTATATTGCTGTAATAAACATGTAATAAACATGTTTATGGAACAATGAAAACATCAGTGTGCAATGGTTGAGTGCTTCTCGCTCAGTCACATGCTTATAGTCCAAAGGCTCCCTTGAAACTTAAAATGCCTTCTAGAAGCTTTTTAAGCATATTTTTCTAAAATACACTGTTGGATATTACTGTTAAGGACCAAGCTAAACTTGCATCGCTCATGCGTGGCACACAGCTATATCAGCCATAAACTTAAAAAACACACACACACACACACACACAAATGCCCAATGGTTTTCTTATCTTTATGACAAACCAACATATTTTCTTTGTCACATAAAGCAGTATTTTGTAGTCTTTGTAGGAGCGTTTTTCAATACTAAAGGAAGACAGAGCATTTGCTTTATATTGGATACGTACTGTATTGCACACTGCTTCAGATTTTGCAAGCCACCAGTATGTTTCTGATTTCATAACCATAATTGGTGCAGTGTCACACTAACTGACACTTACCCTTGTATTGAGTTGGTTGATTTGGTTGGAAACATTTTGAGAACCAGTATTTTTAATTGAAGTGATGTCATCTTGGTTTTTCTTGATCTAAATAATAAAACAAAAACAAAAAAAAAACAAGAAGGTACTGGTATTATAAACGAGGCAGAACTTAAATGGGGGAGAGGGACAGTGGATTTTATCAGCATACTCAGATACGATATACAACTAACCAAGGTGTTGTAAGTAAGTGGCAAACATTAGCCACAGAGCTGAAGTTCGAGTTTGTATTTTGTGCTGTTTTATGGTGTCTTTTCCTGGTTCATCATTTCCAGATATGTTTTCCTCTATATTATATATATATATATATAATTCTAATCTCCCTTTTTGGTTCCTGGCGGTATCGCACCCTAGCCTTATTCACTCACTCACTGACTCTCACTTTGTCTTGTACTCCTCCACCCCAATAGGATGAACACACTGCTGCTCTGTGAGAGGTAATGATACTGTACTTTAATCTTTACTCTTCTCTGTAAAGACAATGTAATGTCTAATACTTTTAAGTTATTTACGTTATGACATGTCGATACCAGTTTCCAAAACGTAGTTGGGATATCTGGACTTAGTAAAACGAAGTTTTTCAGCTTACTTTCGACGACTTATCTCATTGCAATTGTATAATTTTAATGATGTCGAAACATCAATGTGACATATCAAATCTAACATAAATACTGTACAGTACATTGTACTATGATGGCATCCATACCGTAATCTTTGCGATCTATATATATATATATATATATATATATATATATATATATATATATATATATATATATATATATATATATATATTATATATATATATATGTCCCAGCACAGGGTAAAGCACAGGGGTCTTAGTAAACCTCACTGAAGCCTAAGCAGCTACATTTAAGCCAAGTGCAACATTTAACTGCAGAGCATTGGGGAGCAGAAAAACAGGATGTGCACGTTTTTTATTTTTACAAATGTTTCCCAATGTTTTACCTGATTCAAAAGTTGCGTCAGGTCCTGATCATTTATTCTCACGTTTCCGGATGACCCTGTCTTGAATTCTATGTTCTTGTAATTCCCGGTGTGGAAAATTAAATTCCCATTATCTGAAGTCATGCGGGGCCTTTTAAACAAAGGATTATTAATGGCCAGTATGCATTGCACAATCCGAAAAAAAACATACATGCATTTATTTTCATGTTTCAACAGAAAGTGAATACCATTCAAACGTAGTGTGCAAACTTAGTAGAACACCCCATTGCTTCTGTAGCTTTCATATGCTGTGCATTTGAACTCAAACCACTGGAACTGAATCTTGGAAAATTGTCAAAATAGGCTAATTAACGATTGCATTTTAATAGGCCACACATGCAATTAATTTAAAATATTAAGAGAAATGGAACACGGTCACAAATGATAAAATGCATGTGGCTTTAGAAGTTGTTTAAGATGCCAAATTAAATCTAAAGTGGTCTAATGTTCACATGCAAGTAGGTATATAAAGGATATAAACAGACAAATCCTGCTGTGTTCTAACACACCCGTACCCTACTGTACATATACAGGGCAGCCCAACCCCCAAACCTACAAACTATAATCTTGTGGTATATAGTTTTTGCTGTTGTTGAATATACAAGTTAAAGTACTTACTGGTCACTTGTAATGTCTCTTTTCTTTCTGCCTTGTGCATGCTCTTCGGATTCACAATTTAATCCTGAAAATATTAGAAATACAACAAGAAGCCAAGGGAGCTGGCCTGTGTACGGCATCGTGACTGCTGACCCTCACACACTGCTCATGAAGACAGAGGTATCAAAATGGAACATCAACTCAAAAATCTTGGACACTTTAACCCAGGATGATGCACTTTGCACTTCTAATGTAGAATAGATAACAGCTGCTCCAAGGTTAAGAATTAGAAATGCATTTAAATACAAACTGCTCCTTCAATGGAAATGTGGAATGTTGATTAACACAATCTCTGAATGCAATTTAGTTTTAACTGCAAGTATATAGAAAATACTTTCTATTGGATATCACTACAGTCCAACAAACATTTACTTTTAACAGTTTATTGAAAAGGGCAATGTGCACTCAAACCTATATTAAAGGGTATTGGCTCTGACGAGTGCATGACACATATTTCATCTGTTAGAATCACGTGATTTTCTTCTAAAAACACCATTTTAAGACACTTTAAGTACCTTCAACATATATAATTCTGCCACAATGCTCAATACAACTAATGCTTACCAAGGTAACTGGAAAGTCGAGACATCAGAGCTAGCTTGAACTATTTTGAACTCTAGTGGATCTTAAACAGTCCTTTTAGCTTGACCTTTACCCAAGGAGTGATGTATTGACCCCCGAAGTAAATAAACATTCAGTGGAAGGTTCATATTAGAAGTGGGGTTGCAAGTTTGAGGGAGGTGGAAAAATCATTGAGTAAGAAAACTATGGAGATTTTTTTAACCCAATTCAGCTGATTATGGTAAAAAGTTGAAACTAATAATAAAAGTATGCTTAGTCATTTAGTACAGCAGCAGCACAAATCAGCTGGGCCAGTGTTTTTTAGAAATGGAATCAGACCAATTGTGTCTATGGAAAATTCAGAATATACAAAAGATTACTATGTTTTTTTTTTTTTTAAATACAGTATGAAACGGGCCAAAAACTAAATATTTTAAGTAGTAAAACATCAAGCAAAGTCTACAAATATTTTTAGACATTAACGTATTCTATCGTAAGGTAAGGCGATGTATTATAGCTATATTTAAGTGGCTGAAGTTAAGAGAAACACAGTATTTCTCAATTGAAACTAAGCAATACAATATAAATGTAATATTCAACATACATACAATGGAATAGAAAGTTCATTCCCCTCAGTCTCTCTCAATGGAATCTTTATTATTGCTCCGTTGCTACTTTTTAACAATGTAAAAGCTTGGCAACCCCTTACAGAGGATGCTTGATTATGTACTATAAATAACACAAAAGTACATTTTTGTATTTAATGAAGTTCAGTCAGTTTGAGTGGCAGTTACGAGAACAGTTGTGCCATTGGTATCTTGTGATAAAGTACAAAATTAAAACACAATGACAAGTGATGCATTTAAAATTCTTTCGTATAAAAGATCAATGAAAAAAACAGCAAAAAAAATAAATAACTTAAATAAGTTTTTTCTTGTCCCTTTATTTTTTTTTCTGTGGGAGAATTACATAATTCACCTCAGGATGTAAGAAGATACCCAACCCTGCATTTAAACATTTAAATCCAGTTAACCCTCATTGCAAGGACTATTCCTTCTGATGGAATACTGGGAAGCAGCTGGTAAACAAATATGAACAATCAGTCTGTTGCTTATAGCTGCTCCTGATCAATTGTAAATGTCTTGATTAAAAGGAAGTCATGCCACATTTAGTTCCATCCGGATAAAGACTTAGTTCTGAATATGTACACAAAATGTACTCTACAATTTAACTGTCTCTTTCCAGCTATTCCACCATCAGTTTAATAAGTCGAGCTACAACACAGGCATTTCGACTGTTTCCTAGAAGTCGATAACGTCGCTTCAAAGTTGTTCTCTCAGGAAAACCTAAAAAAAGAGCACAGAACTAAAATGAATCAAATGCAGATGAAGTTTTCTCTGTTTCATTGCCATTTCACTTTTGTCCTTTACTAATCAGTTAACATGATCCAGTATCATATCCAATGACTAGCTAGTAGGACTTCTAGCTGATCCTCATTAGACTACAGCATTATGAAACCTGGTAATGTGATCACTTTTCGATCTTGGTCTGCCAGTTAAACTGTTTGATGGCAGCATACACTTGAAAACCCTGATTAATTTGCTGTGTCAGATTTCAAGAGCAATGCTGCCCTTAGCCCTGTTTTACATATTAACAGATGCCTTGACACACACACACACATATATGTGTGTGTGTGTGTGTGTGTGTGTGTGTGTGTGTGTGTGTGTGTGAGTGCATGTGTGTGTAACAATGTAGTGCAAGCGTGATGCACGTGTGTTCAGGTGCCTCCACCATATCATGTCACTGTGGGTTTAAGCATCCACCAGTTGTTATTGAAACCCCTTAACAACTCTGCCTCCGAATCAGCAGGACAAGGCTTTGCTCCCATCAACAATATGGAAAAATAATACACTTCATTCTGACATTAAGAATCTATGTGTGCTTGGTAGTAAGTATTGACCAGCATTACATGTTAAGTAATGTATTTAATACACAGTATATATAATACAGACTGCATTGAAGACTGTTTACAGTAAAGGGGAGAGAGCATCTTAAACAAAGATGACAATAAATCATACAAGACAAGTCACAAAAAAGCAACCTGCACAGAATCATGATAATAAAACAAAGGATTTGTTTGACATAAATATACTTCTAAAGATACTTAAGCATTTTGTAAAACCAAAAAAAAAAAAAAAAAAAAAAAGAAACCAATACGAGCTCTGAAGAAGCAAAGAACTGTAAATTACAATACTTACAAAATTCTGGGGGACGTCCATGAAGATTGGCTATCTCGCTAGGAGTAAAGTACCGTAATTTTAACATCAACAACTGATTCAATCTGTCTTCATCTGATAAAGTATGAATGGACTTGAATGCTGTCTGAAACTGTGAACAAACAATATCGTTATGAAACCAGCAGCTTGCTATAGAGAAACAGTTTACCAGGGGAACAAGTCAAAATAAAATTGTAGGACTGAACCTGATCAGGTATAAACACAGTACAGGAATAATTCTCAGCCTAGCCTGGCATCTATAAATGTGATGATCAAGAAGCCTCATGCTCCTAGTTTACAGGGACAGAATGAACAGCAAGCACAGTACAGGGGAGCTTGTGAAAATCAGAATGTGTTAAATATTTCTAGCACAATTTCAGATAAAAATGATTTTCTCCATTGTGTAATGCTCCCTAGCGTGTACTTGATGGTAAATGTGAACCTCTTGAAAATGTTACTGCTGCAGTAATGTCACTGGTAACAGATTGGACACACAGAAAGGATGTCCATTCTACCAGACTTTGTACCAAGTCGTCATGGTAACAGATGACAGACAGAGTTCATAGTAATGACTATATGGACATGCATTGGTGACCATAAAACAAAACCTAGTTCCAGGCTTTTTAAAAATCAACATTTAACCCTTGTAGAATTTTGTTATTTTTCCTACATTTTCAACTTATTTACTCATTATTAAAAGTGATAAATGTAGAACACTACACTGTACCTGGATATCCAAAAAAGACTGCAAGACTGAGCCAGTCCCTTCAACATAATGCCCATACCTGAAAAATAAATAGTGGAAGCCCATTGAGAATAACTACTGTAAGCAGTGATCACAGGATCAGAAGAATATTTTAAATAATCCTGATGCTCAAGGGATTGGACATGTTTATGTGTTTTACTTTTTACATGTAATGCATAACATATATTTTAACACGCCTCAAATATGGCTGTATAAATACAGTGCTCCCCTTTATAAGGCTGTAGTCGGTAACCACAGTTAAGAGACTATTTGTGCTATTTGTGTTCCGCCTGCAATGGCATTATGGTGCAAATGGGAGCCATGACTGCACTGCCTTATAACCTGTTCCGCAGTATAAAGAGCCACCTTATAAAGGGGGATCACTGAACCAAGGTGATAGCATAGCACTTTATTTGTAAGAAGTATCTCAATGCTATTTTCTTGTCCTTAGTAAAACACACTGATCTCCTGCATGTCTGTTGAACAATGTCCATTAGTATTGTGTAACGCAATAGGGTCTTTGGTGGGAGCAGATACTGGCTTAAATTCTGCAGATCCACCTCTAGAAAATCTTGGAGCCTCCGGAGAGATACATCACTGTTGTGATTCTGCTTTCTCTCCAAATCTTCAGCAGTTTCCAGCTTGAAAATGACAGCTTCATTTTCCCCGAGTCCTGCTGCTGGGCTCAGCACCATCATCTGGCTTACTTGTTTTCACTCCATTAATGCAAGCCGGCAGTTCCTTATGTGCACTGTCAGAAACTTTACTTACATTTGAGTCAGAATGTGGAAAAACTTCCAGAATCTGCTAAAACAAGAAAAGACACAAGAGAGGACTGAAATATCTCTTGAAATAAGAACAATTAGATGAGGACAGTGTGGCACGTGGTGGCAGTATTTAGTCGGGATGGTCTTACTGATGAACAGACCCACTGAATCTACTGTGATAGGAAATTACATGAAAGTAATAAAGAAAAACTTCACTTCTCCCTGTGTGAAACAAATGCATCATGTACTCGGGATATCCACCCAGCACAATGCCAGCAGCAACCACAAAAGATGCAGTTAGTCAGAAACTAAATGCAGCAGAAAGAACAAAAGCAATTGATAGTCCCTTTAAGGTATCAATAATAACATGTTTTGAATGTTGGGATTGTTTAACATTATATAACTGCTTTTCTTTCCTAGTATTGAAAAAAAAAAAAAAAAAAAAAAATATATATATATATATATATATATATATATATATATATATATATATATATATATATATATATATATATATATATATATATATATATATACATACACACACACACACACACACACACACACATATGAGATTCTTAAAAATACAAAAAAAACTCACCTGGTTAGTTGTTTCAAAAGAGAATAGTCCAGATTGTAATTTAGCAATAAGGAAATCACGCAGTCTTGAATTTGGAATCCCCGGCTGTTAAACAAACAAACAAAAATATCAGTTTAAAGATGCATGGATATCTATGAAGGACAGATCCACAACAGCAGACAAACAGTGGGAAGAAGCAGAATGGATTTTACTAATGAAGTGGTCACATTTTTAATTCAACATGATTTATTTTACAGCACTTACACGGGTAGGAGACAACAGAAACTCTTGGTATCTGTATCCACACTCTTCTAAGGTTTCTACCAATGAATCCCTAATGAAAAATAAGAGAAACTGGTGTAAAGGAACATGTATTAGTAAGCTTTCTGTATAATCGGTCCGGGCAGAGGTCAAAACAAGAGGCTGAAGTGAAATAGTTATTTCAAACTTTAAAAACCAACAATAATGAGTTTACCCTAAACATAAACCAACCACATGTTGTGACAACCATAATATTGACTTCCAATGTATACACTCCTGGGCGTTTATTACCTGGCAGATGATGTTTCAAATCCTTTGACTTTTTCCAGAAGAATGAACTTAGGAAGCTTGTCAAGCCTTTGGAGACAGAAGCACGTTGTTAAAAATGTAGTTCTTAGTTTTATTCTTAAAATTACTCCTCGCTTTCCAAGATCTTGATGAAAGCTTATGGTGAACTAATTGTTCACTTCTATGCACAACTACAGAGAATTTTGTACAAAACCCACTGTTATTTACAAATTCAAATACGAAAACACATCTAAGTTTAGCAATATTTCGTAAATGAAAAAAGAATATCTTAGTGACGTTCCTCAAAGGAAAGATCGTCTACAAAAGAACGCCTACATTTCTCATTTCAGAATTCCAATTAGAGGGGAAGCCACTAAGAGCTAGGTCAGACAAGTCTATATTACTTCGGCAATTTAAGGGTCCCAAAAGCATTATCTCCGTTTTATCAGAAATTAACATCAAAAAAAATTATGACATCCATTTTTGTCGGACAGACAACTAGTCAGTGCACCTACAGCTAAGTTGTCCCCTGGTTTAAATGATAAATACAGCTGACTGTTATCGTCTATCTTTTTAGTCTAGAAGAACAGATCAAATTTATAAAGCACAAATCTGAACTGGAGCAGCAGAGGGTATTACTGGGTTAGGATGTTAGAAACTGAAATCTAACAGACCAACAACATGAAAACTGAACTGACACTCAATAAAGATTACACTTTAATCTGCAGGTATACTTTTATTCAAATTATACCCCCCCCCCCCCCCCCCCCCCCCCCCCACCAAAACTTTACAGTTCTTATCTTCTAAAGAAATCAAAAGCACATGCCTGTACATGACACCAGAGTAGGAATCGAAATTCACTGAAAAAAGTGTTACCATCTGCTGACAAAGCAGCCAACCTTTAGACAACAAATAAAAAAATCACCAAGTTATTCATTTTTCTTTAACCAGAGTTAAAGAGGGATTTCAGTTAGTAGTTGTGAATGGGGGAAAAAAATACTGTTAATCTATTACTGTAACAGGAAATCTAGGGTTGTGATAATTCAAACTGTAATGTTGCTTCAAACTACTCTTGAAATATGGTAACTCTACACTTGTACTCCCGAGTGAATATTTTTCTTATCGGATCTCATTTTGGAATCTATCTTGCATTCATTCAAATCCAACGACAGAATGACTGAGCGAACTGCCCTTAGTGGTCCTAAGCAACACGTTCCATTATTTATTTATTTTATTTTTTTTAATTACAGGTAGGTTTAAATATATTTTATTTTCCATAATTCTGTATATAAACAGAATACTCTACAAATGTTCATAGAGTGCTCTGGTTATTTTACTCATGACAATGCCTTTGGCTTTGGTGATGGGGGTTGCTCAGGTGACACTGAACTGGAGGGGGATAGGCATATTTACAGAAGTGGTTTCGCTAGAGGTGCTTTAGTTATGTCTTGAGTAGCAAACCCTTTCTGAAAGTGCTTGAAATAGATTATTTAGTAGCATTTGCATACAGCAAAAAAAAAAAAAAAAAAAAAACATGTGACATCTCTAGAAAGACTACCGCTGCTCAGCTGATTCAGCATGTTGCAGTTAACTCCAGTTAATAGTCAACACACACAGTCACAAAGCAAGAAATGCAGTTAAACATTCTAAACCTGGGCACATCCTTACATAGTACCTCGGACAGGTGCAGTAGAGCACGTTAAGGTACACGCTGACACCTGGTGTAAAATCAGAAGGAAACCTGCTTTTAACATTGGTTATAAATCTCACATTCACAAACACAAGGTCCAAGATAACCCTTTTTGATCGGTGTACAGTATAAGAATTTCATACAAGCACACATATGAAGACTGTCAAATGCTATGTAGCAAGGAAAAATACACTTTTTTTTTTTTTACAGCTATTGTATAGTAAATGTGATACACCCTGTATAATATTTGGGATGTTCATTATGTTAGCATTCTGTTAGTAATGGCAGTGTTTACCATTTGGAGGTCCTTACATTTTCATCAAATTAATTTCCCTATGCTGTTATTTTTCCCCATCCTCTGTGACAATTTCACGTACTATTAGTAACAAGAATGATATAGAGCAGGGAGCAGATTTTAGATTTTCCACTACAGTACTTAGACATTTTAACAGAGTGCTCCTCTCACACTAAAATATGTTACGTTTAAAGTTATGTTAGAAATATTAACCTTACTATCATGGCATAAGCAGAGTAATGTTAGTATACTGTATTCCTGTGGTCAATGTGAATATCGGGATACAGGGTGGTGCTTTCCCATGTCTTATAGTTTGTTACTTTTATTTACAGAACCACACATCCAATTGTGATTACACTTGTTCTCAGCTTTCTTCACCACAAGTTATTGAAAGTATTAGATTCTGAGGATACCTACCCACCTGGTTAGAAAAATGAACTTTAAATAATGATATCATAGTGACTCAATCATGCATGCAAAGTTAACGCAGATAAAAACAAATAAAGCACATGCATTACCTATTCAAACAGAATCCTGGAATGTTTTAATTTTTTTTATTATCTTACTAAAATACCAGATTTTTCTCACACTTAAAATATTTGCGTATACTGTAGTATCTGGAGAACAGCTTTTCGAAAGTGTTGTGGGGATTGTACTGTATCCTACTGACATACTTTTCAGTTTGGGTAAAATCTTTCTCTTGCCATTAGTCTTATATTGATCTAATGCAACGGTCCAGGATTTGTTGACTGAACCAGTTAAACTGTAAAAGTAAAAAACTGATACAACTGCAGTCTGACCTATTCTAAACAGGAAAGCTTAAGCTAATTTGATAGAACAAAGGTATACCAAAAAGTATTCATCCCCCATAGTTGTTAAAGTGCCTAGTGGTATGACTCAAAGTCCAAAATCTCTGACTTACCAACTTAAAGAAAGAACAGAATGGCAAGCATGGAGCAACACTTTCAGAGCTTTAGCCAAAACAATTAGCAAGAACCAGCAGCCAAACAATACTCCCAATGTTTAAAACTAGGTCACAGACAGACACTGCAGTCTGTTGTTTTTTTTTGTTTTTTTTTCACTTCACTACTAATACTGTAGTATAACAACATGAAGTCTCGGCATAACACTCACTGCAGGAAAAATTACACTTGTTGTTCAATGTATGCATTGTGTAGTCTGCTGCAGAAATCCGGGATTTAAAAAGCATTACTGAATGTATTACTTTGTGCAAATATCGCTTTATTCTGAACATTAAAAATACAGACAGATTTGATATTGTATGTTACTCATGTTTACATTCAAGACCTCACCTAATAAACCAGTGTTTCTTAAGTATTGTATGAATGTGCATTTTGACATTCAGTTTTAACCCATAACGTATTGTAACGGTGGGTGCCAGCAGCACCTAGCAGGGACTTTCCAAGATCCCTGGGCTGGGGGGTTTGGAGCTGCCTCCCTCCAGCTCCCCTATAAAAGGGTCTGTGAGCAGGACCTCGGGGTTAGCCTGGAGAAGAAGGAACTGTTACAAGAATCTGGATTGTTTAAACTGGTTATTTTGTTCGATTTATTTGTGTGAGAAAGTGTTTACTTTACAACTCTCTTTTGTGTCCTTCTTCCAGTGTTTGTGTAAGAGAAAAGGTAATGCCGATAAGGTCATCAGTGTAAAACGAAAGTTTTTGGGTGGAGGAAAAGACATCTACTGAATAAGTTAGAGTTTAACATGGTTGTATAATAATAATAATAATAATAATAATAATAATAATAATAATAATAATGTTTTGTACCCATATATGCTATAGTACCATATCAGTTTTTACCCTGAAAAAATAAGTTTCTGACCATGATAAACACAAATTTCTCGCATTTAATCAAATTCAGTATCATACTCCCAAAACTATTTAAAATGATAGAATACCCATAAAATTAACCCTATTTTATAGGCAGACGGTTTTCACTTCAGCGCATGTGAGCTCCTTCTGTCTGTTAATATATAGAATGCATAGCGGTAAGGTATTTATTTTACCTTGTAATGCAGCCACCAATCCCATTGTATAACACTAGAATGTGAAGCTTGTTCAAAGCCCATGTAAACACAAACACGTCTGTGCATAACTTTTGCTCTTCCCCTTCCACCTGTCCTGTATGTAGCGGTGAAAAGTTCCGTTCTCTCAGTTCCGCCCTCTCTGACAGCTTGTGGTTAAATTCACAGCAATACTTATTTTATTATTTATCGTCATATTATCATCGGCGTAATATATTTTAGATTGGGCGTAACAAAAATGTGTTGTGTTAGAATATATGTAAAATATAGTATATGTTGCCAAAACATAGCCAATTGCATCATAAAATATATTACAATATACTACGAAACATACGATGTCTCAATATGCTAGAACATAAATAAAAGCTCTAAATTAAGTATGATCCTGTCCAGAAGGAGACGTGTGCAGAGGCCTCTGGTGGTGAAAAGAGATGCAGCAAGTGAAAGGCTACTATTGTACCGTATAGCAGAGCAGACTACAGATTGAAAAGCAAGCTGTTTTAAGATGTTTTATTTATTTATTTATTTTTTAACTCTCGAGTCATTGGAAATAAGGATTTTGTTTCGTTTCTTCTTTTGTTTTGTGGTTTGTTTCTTCTTCTTTTTTTTCATCATGATTTAGGTATTCTTAGAGTGAGAACTGTCTACACACGCATGTGTCGCAATCCTTAACAGAATGACTGGAGTTGGGATATTATTCCTTTTATCCCACTCAGACCGCTTACTACTAAACACTTGGTATCATTGAATAGGTAATCAGCATGTCCTCTTTAAGTCAGTCGTAATGGTCTTTATGATCAAGCCGTCTCACAAGTGCAGTGGTACCCCAGAATGGTGTACATTTTTAGGAGTGTAGAGAGGTTAGGGGCGGGGCTTTTTCACCCTTACAGTACTTGCTCTCAACTATCTTGGTATCCCTGATTAGATCATTTTCTTGATCTCCTGTTTAAATATTTGCAAAATTCAAAAAGGGCAATAAATGTAAATGCCACACCCACTGTCATTCAAGGCTGGTGACACCATTATTTTAGAACTTTTACATTTTATCTACAACTTTGGAAACTGTATGCAGAAGACTAAGGTCCATCTCCATATATTTCGTGTTTAGGATATGATGAGACACCTCCTAACAACCAAAACAATGTTTTGTGTCACGATGGTGGTGGTGGAGGGGTTAACATAGGACAGACACCCCTTTTATAACAGAAAGTATCACACTTTCAGCAACTCGTGACTGAGTGATATAAGCAACTGTTGTTAGGAAACAATCACTTGTTTACTCCCTGAAGAAAAGCGGAATTTGTGAGCTTCATTTGTTTTTCCTTGTGTGGGTCTCTTTACTCTGAGGATAGACCAATGGAATAAAGTATAGAGGTTAAGGATATATTTATATATATATATATATATATATATATATATATATATATATATAATATATATATATATATATATATATATATATATATATATATATATATACTAAATATTCATATATAAAGCTGTTTTCAAACTACAGTACTTGTTTCCCTAAAAGATCATGCTGTATAAAAAATTTTCTGTATTCTCACGATGAAAATGCTTTCTATGCCGTACGAGTTTATTATTATTATTATTGTTGTTGTTGTTGTTGTTGTTGTTGTTGTTTTTACAAGCGGGCTAAGTAAACTGTAACACACAATAGTGCAAGACTGTTACAAATGCATACATGACAAAATATTATCGTGATTTAGATCGCCCCCACTTGAAAAGATTAATCTTGAAAAAATAATTAAAAAAAAAAAAAAAAAAAAAAAAACGGTGCAGTATAAGTAGTCATAAAAGATGTATTATAAATCGACTAAACTTTATAGGAAAAGTTTCTCTTAAAGAGTTTGGTCTAATTAAGAGCCTACATAATATAGAACCACTGAGATCAAAGCAAAGCAATCTGATGCCCGTTATTCGAAATATATAGCCACAATAGTTTCCCAAGTGTAAAAGTACAAAACACTCCTTAATCTAGGCAGTACAATGTTTTGTAGTAATACGCCCCCCCCCCCCCTCTCTCTCTCTCTCTCTCTCTCTCTTTGCAGAGTTAATCAGAATTAGTCCAGCCCACCCACACTATTTGCTCTTCTAGCTCGTGTTTACTGCCTACACTGAGCATCGTTCAACCCAGGTACCGTTATGCAATTTGCATAAGGAGTGGGCTGTATAAATAAAATCAGATGCTCGCAGTAGACTCTTGCAGGAGCTGTTCTGTCTAGGGACTGGACTCTGGACGCTTCAGAAGAAACCTAATTCCAAGAAACACAGAAACTTCATCAAAAGAAAGGATTACCAATTGTCTACAATGAATCGGCAGTCGTCCTCCTACAAAAAGATGTTTGGTGATGTTTCGAGCCGGTCATACTCAAGTCGACAGTACTCCAGCCCTATCCGATCCAGGGTATCCTACACCAGCCACTCTGCCCCTACTCTCTACGCGGCCAAATCTTCACCCATGAGGCTCAGAAGCAGCGCTCCTCAGACCAAGCTGGTTTGTGAAACTTTGAATTTCGCCTTGTGCGATGCCATCAACACTGAGTTTATAGCCAAAAGAACCAATGAAAAAGCGGAGATGCAGCACCTTAACGACAGGTTTGCGTCCTACATCGATAAGGTGAGGTTTCTGGAGCAGCAGAACAAGATTCTCATGGCCGAGCTGGAGCAGCTGAAAGGGAAAGGCACCACCAAGATCAGAGACCTCTACGAGGACGAGATGAGGGAGCTCCGTCGCCAGGTGGACAAGTTAATCAACGAAAAGGCGAGAGTGGAAGTAGACCGAGACAACCTCGGGGTTGACATCCACAGACTAAGAGAGAAGTGAGTACTTTTGTGTTTTACTGTTGAACTTACCTTGCAATTTGCTGCAAAATTAGAAGAAATATAAGTTATTCCCCTGTTTTTTATGGTATGAAGTGGCATTATGGGCGTTGCAGGTAGCGCTGCTCTTAATGCTATGTTGCAATATCCCTAACTTTATCTAACACATATATTTCAAATGCATACTTATAGTTTGCACACGCGCATTGAACCTCTCACAATACACAACCACGCGCATTACCTTATGTTGAGTGTTCTATTATGGTGGACGAATGAAAGAAAAATCATTTTTAAAAACAGGAACAGGCGTTAGAACATACGGTTTTGAGGGTGTGTAAAAAAAAAAAAAAAAAAAGACGCAACACAAAACAGAAGCTTAAGAAATTGCTAGTTTTTGTAATGATTTTAACGACAGACACCAGTTTTCATTAAAAAAAAAAAAAAAAAAAAAAAACTCCAATCTACCTAACTCGTGCATTCATTCATTCTGATTGAGGTTTTACTTACACGTTTAAACCACATGGCCTTATGAATACGAATAATAGTATTAGTATTGAGTTACATTGGGCTTTATCAAGTAGTGAATGTGTAAAAGCAGAATGAATTTGAAAATGTTGTCTGGGAGATTAATAATTATACTCATCGTTTTTCGGTAACGTTTTATATTGTGTGGCATAAATGAATATTAAATAGATATACAATTGCATAGTAAATTAATGTTCAGTTAATATTTAAGATATGCAATTGATATTAAATTTACGTTAAATTATTCCTTGTTACTTTCCATTAACATTTAAAAAATAGTCGATTTCACTGCGATTTCACTGTTCAAAAAACACATGTATGCTATTTAGGCACAGTACCACGCAGTAATACAAATATGTTTGATTGCTCAGCACCAAGGGGAACGTATATGTGCAAGAACAATAGTTTTGTTACAGGAGGTTGCTTGGAGGTGTATTCCATTATTTTATGTAGCAAGTTCATGATGTGTATGTCAATGAAAAAAAAGGTCCTTAAAATCATAGTTTTTTCACATGATAGACGCAGAGTTCTAGCTGCCAGTTTTGTGGATGGGTGTGGCAGGCTATTATTAAAATGCATCCAAACTTACAGTATCGCTAATTCTTCTGACAAATTTCCAGGCTCCAAGAGGAAGCAATCCAACGCGAAGAAGCTGAAAGCACTCTTCATAGTTTCAGACAGGTATGTTTATTATTATTTATTATTATTATTATTATTATTATTTATTATTATTATTATTATTATTTATGATTATTAGTATTATAATTAATAGATTATTAATAAATATGTAGTGTTTCATAAAGCACGGAAATGGTGCATTTTAATTGCACATCCCAACTGTGTGTGTGTGTGTGTGTGTGTGTGTGTGTGTGTGTGTGTGTGTGTGTGTATGTATGTATATATATATATATATATATATATATATATATATATATATATATATATATATATATATATATATATATATATATATATATATACAGTGCCTTGCAAAAGTATTCAGACCCCTGACCAATTCTCTCATATTACTGAATTACAAATGGTACATTGAAATTTCGTTCTGTTCGATATTTTATTTTAAAACACTTAAACTCAAAATCAATTATTGTAAGGTACATTGGTTTTATGTTGGGAAATATTTTTAAGAAAAATAAAAAAAACTGAAATATCTTGCTTGCATAAGTATTCAACCCCCACACATTAATATTTAGTAGAGCCACCTTTCACTGCAATAACAGCTTTAAGTCTTTTGGGGTAAGTATGTACCAGCTTTGCACACAGTGTCGGAGTGATTTTGGCCCATTCTTCTTGGCAGATTTGCTCCAGGTTGTTCAGGTTGGTTGGACGACGCTTGTGGACCGCAATTTTCAAATACTGCCACAGATTCTCAATGGGATTGAGATCAGGACTTTGACTGGGCCACTGTAGGACATTCACCTTTTTGTTCTTGAGCCACTCCAATGTTGCTTTGGCCTTGTGCTTGGGATCATTGTCCTGCTGAAAGGTGAATTTCCTCCCAAGCTTCAGTTTTTTAGCCGACTGAAGCAGATTCTCTTGTAGTATTTTCCTGTATTTTGCTCCATCCATTCTTCCTTCAATTGTAACAAGATGCCCAGTCCCTGCTGATGAGAAGCATCCCCACAGCATGATGCTGCCACCAGCATACTTCACTGTAGGGATGGTGTGTCTTGAGGCATGGGCAGTGTTAGGTTTGCGCCACACATAGCGCTTTGAGTTTTGGCCAGAAAGCTCTATCTTGGTCTCATCTGACCACAAAACCTTTTCCCACATTGCAGCTGGGTCACTCTCATGCTTTTTGGCAAACTCCAGACGTGCTTTCAGATGGTACTTTTTGAGTAACGGCTTCTTTCTTGCCACCCTCCTATACAGGTCAGTGTTATGCAGAGCTCTTGATATGGTTGACTGGTGCACCATTACTGCACTCCCAGCCACTGAACTCTGTAGCTCCTTCAAAGTGATTGTTGGCCTCTCTGTGGCTTCTCTCACAAGTCTCCTTCTTGTTTGAGCACTGAGTTTTGAGGGAAGGCCTTTTCTTGGCAGTGCCTGGGTGGTGTGATGCAGCTTCCACTTCCTGATTATTGATCCAACTGTGCTCACTGGGATATCCAAACACTTGGATATTATTTTTTACCCTTTCCCTAATCCATGCATTTGTATTACTTTATCTCTAACTTCTGTAGAATGCTCTTTGGTCTTCATTTTCCTTCAGATTCACAGCCTTACCAATGATCCTTCAACAGTAAGGTTTTTATCCCAAAAATGTGACAGCAAATTTAATGGTTCACAGGTGGAGGCTAATGGTAAGGTAATTTTGTCCTCGTTAGGGCAATTTCTTTCATCGGTGCCAACTGGGAGCCTCTACAGCACATGGGTTGAATATTTATGCAAGCAAGATATTTCAGTTTTTGATTTTTCTTAACAATATTTCCCAACATAAAACCAATGTCACCTTACAGTAATTGATTCTGAGTTTCAGTGTTTAAAAATAAAATATCAAACAGAACTAAATTTCAAATTGCCATTTGTAATTTGGTAATATGAGAGAATTGGCCAGGGGTCTGAATACTTTTGCAAGGCACTGTATATGGTGTGCAAATCTTGTATAGTTTAAAGAAATTGATAATACTATTAGATCAGTTTGATAAACGTGATTGCTTTTCAGCTCTCTTTCCAGTCTACACATAATCACGAAGATTTACAAAGTTGCTAAGTGTATAGCATAACTCAAGAACATAATTTTTCAAAAATTTACGACAGCTTGGCAAAACTTAGAGGTAGATTAAATCAATAACTCTTACGCTGCTTTATCTCTTACAAAAGGTATTGTTGCACAGTATTTTTTCCCATGCTTTTCCCATGGTTGTAATATGCATTTACCTAGGTTTACCGTGTTCATTAATATGCTTTACCATGCCTTGTAGGTCTTTACAGTGCTTATCAACGCTTTTACTGTGCTCTTACGCTTTGCAACACATATTAGTGTTATATGGTCTTATTTAATCAGGACGTGAACCAAATACACCACATGTTACATTTTGATTTTATCTACATTTTCCTAATGCTAGATATGAGACAGTGAACTCCAATGAATTAGTGACTCAGCCACCGTTACTGATGGGACTGATGAAACTGGTTCAAGTGTCTGTTTGTTTCTGTTAATACCAGCATGGGCAATCAAAACCCATGTTAATGTTTGGAGCTGTCTGGGTCTAGCCAACATTAAAATCCCTGCTGTCTGATTCAGTGAGAGATTTCCATATTCATTCAAATGAAATCCCCTGACAGTGTTCTAATGCTTCTGCTTGATAGATGATTTTCAGCCTGCTTAATAACTGTATTGTAAGCTTTTCACATGTGTGCACTGCACGTTGTGTCCAGGCTGACCTGGATTGTTCTGAAACCCTAACTCAAGTAGAATA
The DNA here is from genome assembly GCF_017654505.1 of Polyodon spathula. Classification (NCBI taxonomy): domain Eukaryota; kingdom Metazoa; phylum Chordata; class Actinopteri; order Acipenseriformes; family Polyodontidae; genus Polyodon; species Polyodon spathula. The sequence goes on along the minus strand of NC_054537.1, from coordinate 9,926,699 downwards.
ATTTGGTGCCAATGTATTTAATATAAGTGGCCCCTTCTGTTTTATATACAGGAATATCACTGCACTGTCTATATATATATATATATATATATATATATATATATATATATATATATATATATATATATGGAGGGATGGAGCTTATACTCTTTACTGGTAAAATTGTCTCTGGTCTTTAATGTTCAGTGGGATAACATATTTTCAAGTTATAATATTATACATTTTGATCTGTAATCAGGTTCATAACCTTCCATTTGTTTTATGTTTATAACAGTAAGTTCAACGCTCTTGCTTTAAATCTGCGGAAAGGCTGCTACACTCTTGCTAAGTTATTTGGTGCAACACTTGTTAAGGAAACAGCTACAGTCTTAAATGAGAAGTCAAGGTGGTTTCCTTGGGATTTCAGTGGAATGCAGATGCAGGCCACAGTGTGTCAGGGTAATGAATGGACTTGAATGCAGTTGAATGGAGTAGAGGGCTTTGTGTAAGGAATTAAATAAGCAAAGCTGGTTTACTACTGATAGCATTGTCATGCAAGTTTTGGAGAAATGACAAAGCATGTTGTTGTTGACTAGTAAGAAAGATGTGCCAAATATAGTGGAGAGATATAAATAGTGTTCAGCAATGTACGTTGGGTTGACACCCAGATGCTGCAATAGAAGGTTGTGCATGTATTTGTTACAGAACTGTAATTGTGTGGTAAAACGGTTGTCAAACTTTCTTTCAACAGGATGTTGATAACGCAGCTTTGGCACGTCTGGATCTTGAGCGTAAGGTTGAGTCACTGCAGGAATAAATTGCCTTTTTGAGGAAGCTCCACGATGAAGTAAGTCAAATTTAGAAATTAATTTAGGTTATTATGGTTCAATCACCTTTTCAGCATTCACAATTACATACATAGTCCTATTAATAAAGAATGTGCATTGCAGTCTTTTCAATATTTTGTGTGTCATTGCCAAATCCCACTCTATTGTTTACAGTAGAATTAAAATAGCCGTTTGAAAAAAAAAAAAAATGTTCCAATGCTCTGAGATATCTATCTTACTTTCCCACATTTAGGAAATCGCTGAGTTGCAGGTCCAGATCCAGGAACAGCATATCCAAATCGACATGGATGTTGCCAAACCAGATCTCACCACTGCTCTGCGTGACGTTCGTTTGCAGTACGAGAACCTCGCTTCGAAGAACATGTCTGAATCCGAAGAGTGGTACAAATCCAAGGTAAGCACTGTAGCTCTGGCATTTACATGGTTTGAATTTCAGTTAATAAGCTTTGCATGTAACCCAGTACATTCTCAAGACCACTTTTATTAGTCCTATAAACGGTTGTGAATAATGGCCCCTTAGGTGGTAAATTGCTTCAAATTAAGTAGCAAACATAATGTAAAACCATCTTCTTTTAATTGCAGAAAATCCACTAAAACATTTTTCAGAAGTTGTTTAGAAGTGCAGTTGATGACATTTCATTTGATGAGTAAAGCTGTTAAAACAGTGGGAGGAACCTTTCCAGCATCAAATCCAAACTTCTTAGCTTTGTCAAGTTGAAGCACTAAAGATAATGCCACACAGTATGTTTTTCACCAAAAAGTCTAATCTTACTTTGACTTCTTTTTTGTGAACAGTTTGCAGTCCTTACTGAGGCTGCATCTCGCCACAGCGAAGCCCTCCCCCAGGCTAAGCAGGATTGCAATGATTACCGCAGACAGGTCCAAGGGCTTACCTGTGAAGTCGATGCACTCAAGGGAACCGTAAGTACTGTAGTCTTTGGACCTTTGTGAAAAACATGGCATTTTAAATAAATGCGTTGAGATTGCACCTTCCGCCCCCTTCCCCCTCTCTCTGGTCTATGGTAGAGGTGGTGCACTACTTCTCTATGTGGATTCGGTTATTAGGTATTACTCCAGTCCACTCGTTTTGTGTCACATTTTACTAAAGCTTATTGAATTGGGCCCTTAGTCTGCTGCATAACAATTACTTCAGTGTTATTGCCGAACCTGAATGATGCAGCAGTTACTTGTGAATTGTAAGCGTGTCCTTAATGTGTGTCGCAGAACAAGTCCCTGGAGCGCCAGATGCACGAGATGGAGGAGAACTTTGCTCTCGAATCTTCTAAATACGAGGACAGTATTGCTCGCCTTGAGGGTGACATCTGCAATATGAAGGACGAGATGTCCCATCACCTGCGAGAGTACCAGGACCTTCTGAACGTGAAGATGGCTTTGGACATTGAGATCGCAACATACAGGAAGCTGCTGGAGGGAGAGGAGAGCCAGTAAGTGGAGGCAGACCTTTCATTATGGATTACAATAATACGCCGTCACTCTATAGTGGTGATACAATACCTGTAAAATTGCCTTAAATCCAAAGTATTAGAGCAAGATGTACATTAAAATAAATAAAACAATCTTTCAAATGGTTAACAGTGAAAAGGCATATTTAAAACCAATCTAGCTGAGCCAGAATAGGTGTTAGGTGATAGAAATTAGCACTCACTTTGCTATAAAAGTTACCGACTGGTCCTTGCAATAAGTCTGTTATACTTAGTGTTCCAGAATAGTCCAGGAAATACCAAATTAGAAACCTTGAAATTTTTCAAGGAAAATTTCTGCAAGATAATATTTATTATCGTTTGCATATGTCTGTTGGGAAGATAAGCGTTTTGTGCCCCATGCTTCCGTTCATGTGTAAAAATACATGACTTTACGATTTTAAAAATATAATTTTTCTGTTTTTTGTTAGGATCACCACACCCATGCAGAATTTCCTTAAACCTGAGAGGTAAGTGGCCATTGATTCTTAATATTACTGTTGTTTATTTGCTTCTGAAAGCAAATCATTGAATAAAAAGTCACATACTCAGTCATATAACAATAAATACAACTGTGGTGAGTAAATAAGGAGGGGTTCATTTAGAAGATTGCAGCCCATTGTTGCTGAAAAAAGTATCCTAGTGTTAAAATACACACATGAACTGTTCTGTAACTTGTACTTACTCTATAACAACTCGTTTATTTTCTAGAAACAAGCCTTGACATGAGATCAGATATGGATTCCTTTTCCAAGAAGGCCCCAATTAAGACCACTGAGACTCAAGATGGACATGTATGTGTCTTTATGATTATCAATATAAAAAACATAGAAATGTACTTTAGAAATCCATATAAACACATTCAGAATGCAAACTTGTTGAAATCACGTTTGAATTGACATGCTGATGGGCAGTTTAGAAATTCTGCTTTAGTTGTTTTGCTAACTGTATTTTATTATGTGTTTGAAACGTCACCTGCTGTGCATAACCTCAGACGAGTATTGGTTGGCTATTAAGATGTGCTAGATTCAAAAACAAGAAGTAGAACAGTATTCAGTGGCTTCAATAGGACACTTTTGTGCTGTCACCCTTTCATTCCATTCAAAACTGGGGCTCTTTTCTGAGGAATAATGTTTCCATGGTAACGCAGAGATGTTTTCAGGCCAGAAGGGCGGGTGGGGGGTTTGTATGACATCATTTTCCTGTCTAAAAAGCAAGTACACTTGCAAAATAAACAAGAAAAACAATAGAAAAAATACCTATAAAGAAAATGGTACCGTAAAAAAACAACTTTGAATGGGTATAAGCGTTGTGATTTATAGAATCGTAGCGTTTCTAAAGGCAGACTAGTAAAAGATTAATTCTCTTTATTGGATTTACTAGCATTAGACATGATCCAGTTTTATCTACTTTACCTCTAGAAATTCATAACTTTGGACAAAAGAGCAATCTGTTTTACTCTCTTCTTTTTCTAATCAAACACACAAACCCGATGCAAGCATCTCCTCTCTTCTTGTTTCTTACAGGTTATCAATGAGATGACCCAGGACCACGGTGACCTGGAATAAGGCATCTGAAAGTCTGAACATGTTTCTTTAGCAGCACGACTACGGAAATGTTTCATTCGAGCAAGAAAAGAATGACCCTAGGTCTCTTGAGAAAAAAAAAAAAAGTGAAAAAAAAAATAACAGCTTCAAAGTGCCTTTCTGTAGTTATCTGAGAGCGCCAGAGTTATGTTAGAATGTAGGCTTTGTAGGTCTGCAAAACGGGTTAGCTGGTATACAGTTTACTACAGAGTCTCTAGTTTACATTCAGACAGTAAGACAACAGCAATATCCTGAGCAACATTACCGATTTTTTTATTTACCATTTTCAGATTAAAACTGCTTTTTCCACCTGATGTGTATGCAAAAAAAAAAAAAAGTCACTGCTTCAGAAAGTCAATAAAAAATGTTGGAAAAAAGAATACTTTTGTGTTGCTGTTCATTTGTGATGTAGTTTGCAAAATGTACTTGGATATCTACCAAAGCATTTCATTTGTTGTGTGGAGCTATAAAAACAATAAAGTTTCCACTCCAGGTTTGGAACTAAAGTACCCAATCCAACTTTTTTTCCCTGTAGCTGTTGTTTGTATTGTAGCCGCATACTGTACATTTTCAATGAAGTCTGAAAATATAGAATCTCCTAACATATAGTCCTCTAACTTCTAATACTTTAATGATCTTTGACATACCCTCAATGTAACAGGTCAACAAGCTGCTTGGGATTAGGGCCAGTGACCTTGTTCCAGTACAGCCACTTACCTTGTGTCTAAATGTTAGCAAGTTGTTTGCATGCTTCACTTCCTGCAAAACTGCAAACTACCATCTAATGATGTGCTAACCAAAGTTTTTAAATCCATTTTTTGTTACCTATTGTATGATACCGATTCTTGTTTTGAAGATCTTTTTACTTTTCTTGTTTTTTAAACTCTCATTTAACTTACGGATGAGACAGGACAATCACTGCACCAGCTTCCAAGTGTCTGGCACACATTTAACCATGGCTCCTAACTCCCTCTCCATGCATCGTGGAAACACAGGAGCATGAAGAACACTTGTTTAGCACTAAAGCTTCATTGACTGTGTACATACGGAGAGCTGCTTTAAAAAGTTAATTATTCTGTGTACTTTTTGGATGTGCCTATCTGGACTGTATTTCACACAAATACATTTAACCTTTATTTCTTGACATCCTTCATCAAATTCATTGGCCCATTCTTCTTGGCAGATTTGCTCCAGGTTGTTCAGGTTGGTTGGACGACGCTTGTGGACAGCAATTTTCAAATAGTGCCACAGATTCTCAATGGGATTGAGATCAGGACTTTGCCTGGGCCACTGTAGGACATTCACCTTTTTTGTTCTTGAGCCACTCCAATGTTGCTTTTGCTTTGTGCTTGGGATCATTGTCCTGCTGAAAGGTAAATTTCCTCCCAAGCTTCAGTTTTTTAGCCGACTGAAGCAGATTCTCTTGTAGTATTTTCCTGTATTTTGCTCCATCCATTCTTCCTTCAATTGTTACAAGATGCAACTTTGTACAAAGAAGCTGTAAAGAAGCGAAGTATGTCCCTTGACAAGATACCTCGGTTTTACTAGCTTCAGTTCAGATCAGTATCGACTAAAGCTAAGGTTTACAATTTTAGAAAAGCAAACTATGAAGGTATGAAACAGAGACTAACAGAAGTAGACTGGAGTAAAATAGAGAAAACATCCACAGAAAAAGGATGGTTGTTCTTAAAAAATGTAGTACTAGAGGCGCAAAACAATTACATCCCTAAAGTAGGCACATCTAAATGTAAAACTAAATTGCCAAAATGGTTTAATAGATCAATTTAATAAATATTCAGCAAAAAAAGACACTTTACAGAGCATTGAAAAGGGACCAAATAGAAAGTACACAGAAAGAGTACACAGAACTGCAAACGCAAGTCAAAAAAGAAGTTAGAAAGGCCAAGAGAGAAATAGAAATGAACATTGCTAAGGGGGCTAAAACCATTTCCAAAATGTTTTTCCAATATTACAACAGCAAGAGAACATTCAAAGAGGAGGTTAAATGTCTAAGAGACACAAATGGCAAAATCATAGATGAAGAAAAAAAATAGCAAATATATTAAATGATTACTTTTCACAAGTTTTTACAAAGGAGGATGAGGACAACATGCTCCACGTCAACCAGTTCCTATCCAGTTTTAAATAACTTTAGCATAACCGAGACAGAAGTGTTAAAGAGTTTAGGAGCTCTTAAAATAAACAAATCCCCTGGGCCGGATGAGATCCTCCCAATAGTACTCAAAGAAATGAAAGACGTTATTTACAAATCGCTAACCAAGATCATGCAACAGTCTCTTGACACAGGGGTGGTACCAACAGACTGCAAAATTGCAAACGTAATACCGATCCACAAAAAGGGAAACAAAACTGAACCAGGTAACTACAGACCAGTAAGCCTGACTTCTATTATATGCAAACTTATGGAAACTATAATAAAATCCAAAATGGAAAATTACCTATATGGGAACAGGGTCCTGGGAGACAGTTAACATGGTTTTAGGAAAGGGAGATCATGTCTAACTAACCTGCTTGATTTTTTTGAGGATGCAACATCGATAATGAATAATTGCAAAGCATATGACATGGTTTATTTAGATTTCCAGAAAGCTTTTGACAAAGTCCTGCATAAAAGATTAATTCTCAAACTGAACGCAGTAGGGATTCAAGGAAACACATGTATATGGATTACGGAGTGGTTAACATGTAGAAAACAGAAAGTACTGATTAGAGGAGAAACCTCAGAATGGAGTCTGGTAACCATTTGTAGGGTCGCAAAATACAGTGCAGAGATGTCAGAGACAATCAATAGCCATTGATTGTTGCATCAAAGGTTTATTGCAGTGGTCATCAAAATACAGAGCGCTCCAGAGAATAACAGTCACTTCATCAGTAACTAATGTATTCTGCCGGTGTAAAGCACATACATGGGTTATATAGTTCCTACATAAGATTCCCTGCTCCTATCAGGATTTGACACGCAGCAGACAATTCATCCGTCCCTACCCCATAAACCCATATACTCAACCAATAGAGGATAGCTGTGGGGCATGATTGTCCCCTCCGTTGCGGTTGTTATGTTTACTTCAGCCTGGAATTTACGATCTAGCAAGCAAGCAGGCATTGCCCTTCTACCACCCCCCCACTGCCCCTGACTCAACCTAATGGTGTACTGAAACATTCTGCCCTTCCCCCCTCCTTTCACAAATTCCTTACTAAACATTGTAAAACCGCACCCAAATGACTGTTGGTTGATCATGCTATCCTGTTCGGTTCCTTCACAGTGGAGTACCACAGGGATCAGTATTAGGTCCTTTGCTATTCCTAATGTACATTAATGATTTAGATTCTGGTATAGTAAGCAAACTTGTTAAATTTTCAGACGATGCAAAAATAGGAGGAGTGGCAAACACTGTTGCAGCAGCAAAGGTCATTCAAAATGATCTAGACAAGATTCAGAAATGGGCAGACACATGGCAAATTACATTTAATAAAGAAAAGTGTAAGGTACTGCACGCAGGAAATAAAAATGTGCATTATAAATATCATATGGGAGATATTGAAATTGGAGAAGGAATCTATGAAAAAGACCTAGGAGTTTTTGTTGACTCAGAAATGTCTTCATCTAGATAATGTGGGGAAGCTATAAAAAAGGCCAAGATGCTTGGATACATTGTGAAAAGTGTTGAATTTAAATCAAGCAAAGTACTGTTAAAACTGTAAAATACATTAGTAAGACCTCATTTTGAATATTGTGTTCAGTTCTGGTCACCTCACTATAAAAAAGATATTGCTGCTCTAGAAAGAGTGCAAAGAAGAGCGACCAGAATTATTCCAGGTTTAAAAGGCATGTCATATGCAGACAGGCTAAAAGAATTGAATCTGTTCAGTCTTGAACAAAGAAGACTATGTGGCGACCTAATTCAAGCATTCAAAATTCTAAAAGGTATTGACAGTGTCGACCCAAGGGACCTTTTCGACCTGAAAAAAGAAACAAGGACCAGGGGTCACAAATGGAGATTAGACAAAGGGGCATTCAGAACAGAAAATAGGAGGCACTTTTTTACACAGAGAATCGTGAGGGTCTGGAATCAACTCCCCAGTAATGTTGTTGAAGCTGACACCCAGGGATCCGTCAAGAAGCTGCTTGATGAGATTCTGGGATCAATAAGCTACTAACAACCAAACGAGCAAGATGGGCCGAATGGCCTCCTCTCATTTGTAAACTTTCTTATGTTCTTACGTTATCAACTACTTTCATACAGTTTTAGAGAATTCAATTAGAGTGCATCAAGACAAGAGAAAGGGCATTTCAAAACAAGACATGCCAATGTGCAAGTTCTTTTGGATACCTGTTAGTCATGCTGTTACGTTCAGCAACCAGTAAATGGTGGTATTTTATTATTTTCATCACTGGTTACCAAAATATTGCTCCAACCCAAAATGTTCACAATTTTCTGAATGGAAATAAAACTGTTAAAATATAAAGGAACAGCTTGATACAGGAGCTCAACAATGATTTATTTCTAGTTAATGTTTTTTTTTGTTTTTTTGTTACAGGAGTGTAAAATGCCACATGCTCATTACAGTATAAATATGTATGAGTACACACTGGCACTACTCATTTTAGGAGCCTGTAGGTTGCTTTCATAATACCATTATATTGATATATTAGGACCCCATAAGCATTACAGAGTGTATTTCATGTGATGACGGTGAAAACTGTATTAGATTTTTAACCAAAAGTTTTACTTGAACAGACACATACTCATTACCACTGTAAAAGAGACAGCCTCAGCCAAGTATTAGCTATTGTGAAAATGGATCATATTAAATTAAAGGGTCAAGCAGGGTGTAAATCCAGTTAAAATTAGATTTTAAGCAAGTGCTCCAATACTCTATGTTATCAGTAGCATCTTAAGTATTTATATTTTGGTTATGATTCATTTTGCATAACTTCAGATACTTAAAAGTGATTTCAAAGAAAAAACAAAACTTTCTAGTGTCCATAATGTTAGTGTTAATGAATATACTGCACAGTAAATGTTTAACATCATAAACACTGCCTTGAGCAAGTACTTTCCACCTGCTCTTATTGTGTTGTTTTTCTGCATCTTGAATGCTCTTGGCATTAATTCAAGTGTGCATTGTACATGGCCACAGCACTGAAGCAGAGCACACAACAGCCACAGCTCTGGACACAGCACAGCACTGATAATACCAACCTTGAACAGATTCCTCACTTAAAACACAATCCAGTGCAGATTTTGAAGACAGATTGTAAGACTGATCTACACATTGAAACGAACAGGTTTTGTCTTCACTTTAGGCACCTTCTAACCTGCTAACCTTCTAGGTTAATATTAGCCATTTGTAGAAGATCTATACTGTTGTGTGAACAATAAAAGGTATATAATTTATAAATGTGTGAATATATTGCATAGATTATTTACAGATTAAATCAAAACCTAAATGCAATCTTTCTCACAAAATTTCTTTTGAACTGGTGAAGGTTTGGAGACCTGTTTTCAGGCCAGGATACCCGCTTGTCTTTTGGGGGGGTCTTCATTGTAAACAAAAATGACTGTTTGATTAAAAGGACCCCCATGGCTCCCCAGACCTTCAAAGACATTCTTAAAAGAAATGTCTCACCTAAAAGACTTGATTAGATTAAAATCTAGTCAAGACCAGTTTTACAATTGGATTTTGTAGCTTCAAAAAAAAAAAAAATTGATCCAATCAATATGTGATTCTTTTGAAATAATGTGCTATATTCTTACAGACCCACAGACAACACTTCACTTGTGTACTGAAGAGGTCAACTATGTCAAAGCTAGAGTAATAGTGCCATCTGGTGGATAAATGAAGTAATCAAAGCTGTGAATGTTCATGGAAAGTGAATCAGACAATGATTTAGTAAATCTGCCATTGGAGAATTTGTAAGGGACTGCCTGTTTTCTAAGAATGAAATGTGTCTGTCACACAGAATCACTCTCTATCTCTCTCCATTCATCACTCTCTCCTCATAGCTCCACTATGAACTCTTCAAGCTCTTCAACCTTTGAAAGCTACAGTGTCTGATGGGCATCTTCTGGAACATGACGAGGCCTGTTGGGAGGAACAGCTTCTTGTTTCCTGCTTGTGTCCAGCTTCTAAAATCACTTCCGAGACCATTGCCAGGAGATTCTTTTCTTTGAGGTATCACAAGGATAAGCCTAAAACCATATTTGCAAACACTGGAAACAAAATCTTCTTTACCTTTTTTTCGAGAAAGTTTTCAAACTATTCCTAAAATGAAAGTTTGGTAACTAGGCCTATATGCAGATTATATATCATTGTGTATAGAATCTATAGGATTAATTTGTAAATGGTGTATAATGAAATGGGAAATTAATCCATTGTTTGAACATATCTTGAATTCTTAATCTGATCAAATATATTAGTGCTTTTTTGAACATTTTAGATATATTTGGAATTCTGCAGGGAAGCAGGGAAAAAAAGAAACTTCGTCAAACACAACCACCAGAAATCAAAACAACCAACAAATTTGAGTCACTTCAGAATTTTGATGAGCAGAACCAACAACAAGAGAATGAAAGGAACAACATCCAGGACCCTATTGACAGTGGTGACCAGACAGCAAAAAGAAGGGAGGTCATGATTGTTGGGGACTCCATATTGAGAAACACAGCAAGTTCAATTCGCAGTTTGGACCCCCTTACTACAACAGTGTGCTGCCTTCCGGGAGCCTCGGTCAAGCACATCACTGAGAACGTGGACAGGCTCCTAGAACGAACAGGAGACGACCCGGTAGTAGTCGTCCACATCGGTACAAACAACATTGGAAGAGACAGATCAAAATCCCTGCAAAACAAATTCAGAGAGCTAGGAAGGAAATTAAAAGAGAAAACCAAAACTGTGGTATTTTCTGGTATACTACCGGCACTTTGCAAAGGACCATATGGACAACTGGAAATAATTAATCAAAACGCATGGCTGAAGACGTGATGCACACGGAAAGGCTTCACCTATCTTGATCATTGGACCACATTCTACAACGAGGACTATCTGTATGGACGGGACGGACTGCATTTAAGTAACAAAGGAACTAGTCTACTTGGAGAAAAGATCCTCGAGCAGGTTCAGAAGCATTTAAACTAGAAAGGAAGGGGGAGAAATCAACAAAAAAACAGAAGGGAGACCACATCAAAACAAGAACAACAACTCGGGTAAAACAACCATTAAATGTATTTATCTAAATGCTAGAAGTATCAGAAAAAAAATTCTAGAACTTGAAGCTACTGCACTAACAAGTAACTATGATGTGATAGGTGTTACTGAAACTTGGTTGTCTGAGAGTGATGGGGACGAATATAATATTTGTGGGTATACACTGTATAGGAAAGACAGGCAGGACAGAAGAGGAGGAGGGGTAGCACTATACATAAGAAACAGTCCTGAAGCCCAGGTTTTAAACCTGGACAAAGAAAATAAAGGTCAATATGGGTCAGAATAACGGACAAAAATTCAAAGGGCATAATAATAGGAGCATGCTATAGACCTCCAGATTCAGACAGTGAGCAAAATAATCTGTTATACAATGACATTAGAAATGCGTGTAGCAAAGGAGAAGCCATACTAATGGGGGATTTCAACTTCCCCCATATAAAACGGGAAAACCCGGTGGGTAGCACGAAGGATGAAATTGAAATGGTGGAAATGACAAATGACTGCTTCCTAACACAATTTGTCAAGGCACCGACTAGAGGGGAGGCATGCCTTGATTTAGTATTTTCAAATAACGAAAACAGAATAACTAAAACAGAGGTCAGAGAACCACTGGCAAACTCAGACCACAACATGGTCTCATTTGAAGTGTTTTTTAAAACCCCAAAAGTAATGACTAAAGCTAAGGTTTACAATTTTAGAAAAGCAAACTATGAAGGTATGAAACAGAGACTAACAGAAGTAGATTGGAGTAAAATAGAGAAAACACCCACAGAAGAAGGATGGTTGTTCTTCAAAAATGTAGTACTAGAGGCGCAAAACAATTACATCCCTAAAGTAGACAAATCTAAATGTAAAACTAAATTGCCAAAATGGTTTAATAGATCAATTTAAAAAAATATTCAGCGAAAAAAGGCACTTTATAGAGCATTAAAAAAGGACCAAAAAGAAAGTACGCAGAAAGAGTACACAGAACTGCAAACGCAAGTCAAAAAGGAAGTTAGAAAGGCCAAGAGAGAAATAGAAATGAACATTGCTAAGGGAGCTAAAACCAATTCCAAAATGTTTTTCCAATATTACAACAGCAAGCGAACATTCAAAGAGGAGATTAAATGTTTAAGAGATACAAATGGCAAAATCATAGATGAAGAAAAAAAATAGCAAATATATTAAATGATTACTTTTCACAAGTTTTTACAAAGGAAGATACTGACAACATGCCCCACATGTCATCCAGTTCCTATCCAGTTTTAAATAACTTTAGCATAACTGAGGCAGAAGTGTTAAAGGGACTAGGAGCTCTTAAAATAAACAAATCCCCTGGGCCGGATGAGATCCTCCCAGTAGTACTCAAAGAAATGAAAGAAGTAATTTACAAACCGCTAACCAAGATCATGCAGCAGTCTCTTGACACAGGGGTGGTACCGACAGACTGGAAAATTGCAAACGTAATACCGATCCACAAAAAGGGAAACAAAACTGAACCAGGTAACTACAGACCAGTAAGCCTGACTTCTATTATATGCAAACTTATGGAAACTATAATAAGATCCAAAATGGAAAATTACCTATATGGTAACAGGGTCCTGGGAGACAGTCAACATGGTTTTAGGAAAGGGAGATCGTGTCTAACTAACTTGCTTGATTTTTTTGAGGATGCAACATCGATAATGGATAATTGCAAAGCATATGACATGGTTTATTTAGATTTCCAGAAAGCTTTTGACAAAGTCCCGCACAAAAGATTAATTCTCAAACTGAACGCAGTTGGGATTCAAGGAAACACATGTACATGGATTAGGGAGTGGTTAACATGTAGAAAACAAAAAGTACTGATTAGAGGAGAAACCTCAGAATGGAGTGTGGTAACCAGCGGTGTACCACAGGGATCAGTATTAGGTCCTCTGCTATTCCTAATCTACATTAATGATTTAGATTCTGGTATAGTAAGCAAACTTGTTAAATTTGCAGATGACACAAAAGTAGGAGGAGTGGCAAACACTGTTGCAGCAGCAAAGGTCATTCAAAATGATCTAGACAAGATTCAGAACTGGGCAGACACATGGCAAATGACATTTAATAGAGAAAAGTGTAAGGTACTGCACGCAGGAAATAAAAATGTACATTATAAATATCATATGGGAGATACTGAAATTGGAGAAGGAATCTATGAAAAAGACCTAGGAGTTTTTATTGACTCAGAAATGTCTTCATCTAGACAATGTGGGGAAGCTATAAAAAAGGCTAACAAGATGCTCGGATACATTATGAAAAGTGTTGAATTTAAATCAAGGGAAGTAATGTTAAAACTGTACAATGCACTAGTAAGACCTCATCTTGAATATTGTGTGCAGTTCTGGTCACCTCGCTATAAAAAAGATATTGCTGCTCTAGAAAGATTGCAAAGAAGAGCGAGCAGAATTATTCTGGGCTTAAAAGGCGTGTCATATGCAGACAGGCTAAAAGAATTGAATCTGTTCAGTCTTGAACAAAGAAGACTACATGGCAACCTAATTCAAGCATTCAAAATTCTAAAAGGTATTGACAGTGTCGACCCAAGGGACTTTTTCAGCCTGAAAAAAGAAACAAGGACCAGGGGTCACAAATGGAGATTAGACAAAGGGGCATTCAGAACAGAAAACAGGAGGCACTTTTTTACACAGAGAATTGTGAGGATCTGGAATCAACTCCCCAGTAATGTTGTTGAAGCTGACACCCTGGGATCCTTCAAGAAGTTGCTTGATGAGATTCTGGGATCAATAAGCTACTTACAACTAAACAAGCAAGATGGGCCGAATGGCCTCCTCTCGTTTGTAAACTTTCTTATGTTCTTATTTCTGCAAGCCTTTCTGTTTACATGCATATGACTATCTTTTGTATTCTTGTAAATGGGGAAGAATGTAACTGGTTATAACTGGTTCTAAAACCACAAACTAATGCTAAAAGGGATGCGCTGTAACTTTAGGTAAGCGTCATGAAAAGACTACTAACACACCTGCAAAGGGGGTCAAACATGCTTATTGGTGAAAGTAAAGGAGTTCCACTCCCAGTGGTCAGGCGCTTGATAGAAATATTAGAGCTTGTAACAGGTCTTTCGGGGCTCGTATTCCACCTGCCGAGAACTGGGAGTTTATTTACAGCTCTGTTGCTCATATTCCATCCTGTGAGAGCTGGGAGTTTACTTTTAGCTCTGTTGCTGATGTGTTCTGTAATATTTTGAATATGTTGGTTCCTGAATAAAACTCTTGATTGAACTTATATGAAGAGACTACCTGGTTACTATTAAAAAGAAAATAACCTTACAGAAGGGATGACGAAATAGTAGAAGATTTGTTTTCTAAAGAATATGCTGTTTTGCATGGTGCAATTATAAAATTAATTTTACTTGATGGCAAATAGGTATATACCTGTAAGATCTTTATAAACCCAAATAACCTTGAAAGCTTCAATAAGATTATCTTTAGATGCACATTAATGACTGTGAATAAAACATATTTCAGTAAAGATCAGCGGTCCTCACTAAAAAGATGCAGAAAGCCACATTAGTTACTACAGAATTGATGAGGGATGCAGGGTAATATTTAATCTCCTTTATTCCCAGAGTGTTCATAATTACAGAGCTTTCACACATTCCTATTACAATTCACTGAATCTTGCCTTCAACTGCCATGTAGGCACAGATTATTTACATTTGTAAGCTGGACAAAGTCGTTGTTCATTATTTAAATATTTCACCATCACAATAACTAACATATTTTTGCTCATCTCTACTGCTCCATTCACAGTATCAAACCTATTTTTTTTTTTACCTTGTCCTATGAATGTCTTAAGAATCTTCCTAGGAACAATCAATTTGACTTTTACCTTTTTTTGAATTCCAGTGCATTTAACATGAAATATATTGATCATCTCTAGTCTTAACATCAATTATCTAATCTCATTAGTTCTATCATGCAAAAGGGCCTAAGAGCCTTAAGATGTATTACTACCTGTCCAGGTGTAGGGAGCATAAATGTAAATTTAAAAATGCTTAGGATTACATTCAGATAATACTTAGTTGCTTTATGACCAGCATTATTTATTTCCCTGTCTTGTGTCGCTATTCAATCAAACTTCCAGACAGACCACCCCCAAAGACATCACTGCATTAGCATGTTTCATTCTACTCTGAGGTCGAGTTGCATGTTCCATTATTTTGTGTTCTAAAATATGGGCAAAACTTGAGTGTAAACAGAAACCATAACTTGCTTTAACATTGTACATTTAACAAGTTTCACATCCATTCCTTAAATCTTTAAAGTACAAAAAGCAAAATTCCCAATTAAACTAATAAAGCGGATCACCACATCAATTAAGGTCTAGGATGCAAGTCTGGTGTGCTTAACACATCTTAACTCGCACATTTTAAAACATGCTTCAGTGGGCTATCCTCATCAATGTGGCGGGCTCAAATTTCTTGTTAAGGGTCACACAGCCATTCACAGATGTTTCCTTTTCTTTTAAAGGTCAAATACCTTATTAATTGAGTTGTTAATTGTGAAACAGACATTATTGCTGGATGTTCATGGCTACTAATACATAAAAAAAAAAAAAATACAACTCAAGACCAAACTTGGGTACAAGGGACTGTGTCTAAAGGTGCATTAATTAAGATAACAAAGAGTGCCGCTTGCTTTGAATGGAACACAAAATTCGACCCCTATATGCTTTCTCAGGGAAAAGGGAACTTTGAGTGCTGTAAACATGTTAGTATCATACAATACAGACTACACAATGGTGTGTTCAGGGATCTCCTGAGAATGTGATGTTTGCAGTCAGCGGTTCATATCAGACCTGGGATCTATTAGAATTGTAAATTACAATGTAATTGCAATTGTAGTTGAGCCTTGCCACACCTGCATAACTGTATTTGCAATTGTAATTATCACATCAGTGATCAATTACAGTTCAATTACACACCTTTCCAAGCTTTACAGTACATCTGAATCAGCGTGAACATTCTTCTCATATTTCCAACCATGTTTAGTGACCCCATTTGTTTGAAAAAAACATTACATAGTATGTTTCTGTATTTGTACCTGGGATTTCTGCTTGGTAGAATAAACAGATGAAACATGTTAATGTGTGGAGATATTTATGTAACGTTTCAATGTAACTAATTATAATCGCAATTACTGCAGCATAATTGCAACTGTAATTGAACAAAACAGCATTGGAATTGAAATTGCAATTTCACCAAACAATTCTGCTGTCATTATTATAATTCAAATTGACTCCAGGTTCACATTGCCAGTAAGGCTGTGCTTTATTCACTTTTTGATTCTGATATTAAGTTAGATCAGCAATGTGTGAGCCAGGGTCGTCTAGTGAACATCTACTGTTAAGAATGTTTTTTGCATTGCTTTCAGTCCACGGTGCTGGCTTTGTTGGCATAGCCCAAGTCTATGGTGAAAAGGATTTGTCAACTAGAGCTGGAGAGCTACGGGTGAGCTCAGGTCAAAAAAGAGAATACAGAATTTGACTAAATGCATGAAGAACCACTCACAATGGTTAGAAACACAGTAAAAAGGTAACAGAGCGGTACAATTAATATTGCCATGCAGTCTAAATAATAAAACAAAAGAGCAAACAGCTTTTGAAGCCTATAGCGTACTCAAATTTAGGCTCTAATTGTGCCTTTTTTTTAAATAAAGAGGGATTTAGCTGCACTTAATTTGGAAATGATTTTAGTTTTATTCAAAAAAGCACCTTTGTTTCAAGACATATTTTTCAAAATACACAATACATTGTAGCTTGGAGCAGTTCCATTATTCAGTTGTTTCTGGTGAGTTTTAAAAGGGGCAATATGCGCACATTTCAATACAGGGACCACGTGCTGCACATATACTGTATAGAATGCAGTTTTGTTTTATTTTTTGTTTGGTCTAATCATGAACCATTAATCTGTGTTGGCATTTTAAACTTGTTTAAATATCCAAAGTTTGAAGAGATGTACCATAGTGAACCATTTCAGCCCAAATTTCAGGCTGATCATTTTCACACTGCCCCCTCTGTTTAAAGAATCAATGACTGAATCCATGGTATTTCATGCACAGCTGTTTATTTTAGTTCCATGAATGTTACTTGAGCTCCTAACGTGGATCACTTTTTTTTTTAGTGCTTCGCTGTAGTCTGGTTATCCTGAGAACAAGCGTGGTGGGTTTCGCAGCTCCACTAATCCTCCTTTTCAACCATCACTTCCCCATGAAGTACCTTCCTCCTTTGACGCAGCATGTGGAAAAACAGCTGTGGAAACACTTCAACAGAAAACAAAGACAGAGACTATGAAAGACAGCATCTGAAACCCACTAACTGCAGCAGGGCTGGTAGGTGACGTAATCACACATGGAGACAAGCCCTTGTCTCTTGCAATGGAGCTTGCTCTTTTGTACAGCGGTATCGGCGCTATGCTTTAGTACAAGAGGTCCCGGATTCATGACTGCCATCTGCCAGTGTGTGGATTGCCTTGCCCTGTGTGATGCGCCTGCCTGTGGAAACTGAGGTTCACTACAATATGGCTGTTTGTATGTTCATCGCATAACGCACATGCTTGAATAGCAAAGGGAATGCCTTTTTTTACTACAATATGCAGTTGATTTAATTAACCAGTGATTTCCACTGTATCGTCGTAAAACGTTTTAAAACGGTAAACCCCTTTATAAGCAGCCACCTTTTTCAGTGATTTTCAAGAAACTTAAAATTAGATGCCATCAATGTTAAAGATGAAGGGCAAAACCAATACTGGGAAGGCAGTGCACTGCACCATTAGCAATACGTTAACCATTAAATGGGCTTCACAAGATTATCTCAAATTAACACCTTTCAAGTAAAAGGTGGTTTACAGTATATGCTTTTTCAAGGCACAGTTTACAACCCACATTGTAATTGCTCCTTTTTGTAAAATACTGTTTATAATGATGAATGTTTTTACTCACATGGTATATATGAGAGCATGACAATGATCAGGCAAATGTAGTAGTCGAAGGAGACATTGTACTTGTTGGGAAGCCTCACTGAGAACATGCCAGATTTCCGAACATACGGCAGGGCAGCGTAAATGGTCAAAAGTTCACCGGCCACTCCCACTGGGTACAATACAATGAACAAGTTGTATCTGTAGAGGAAAAACAAAATCAACATAGAAATACATTAACAATACAATTAGACAATAAGGGGGAAATGTATAAAACTTTGATTTAAAAATGCAAACTGATTCAAGCATAAGGAATTGCTGTTTGTAAACAAAGTGCAGCAGGAGCCAAAAGGACTGCTTAAGCAGGTCTAAAAGAAATGTACTAAGTGCATTCCATGACCAAAACAGACAGCAGCAGCTGCACATGGAACACTCCCAAGGGCTGCTGTGCTTCCCAATCTGAAGCACCCTGGTCTGAGGTCAAGTAAGAAGTTTTTGGATGAACAGTTTGATATACCAGCAACTAACACAGGTGGGGTGTGGGGGGCAATTCTGCAAGAGGATGCAAAAAAGAACAAATGTCTTTCACTGTTACTTTTTGAAGTTGATCATACAAGGGAAGTTCACCCCGGACGCGACGCGCAGCCGCCTCCTTGCGTGGCGCTTTGTGTTGCTGCTAACCCCTATTCACACCCAATGCGTGAAGGGGAAAGGTAGGTGGATGGTCTGTTGTGACGTCATACATGGATGTAGTGAATGCAGGTTTTCACAAGCAGAATAGATGAATTGGGTTTTTTTTTTGGGGGGGGGGTTTCGTAAAAGTTACAATCTGTAATATAAATTACATGTATCAGAAAACTGACTCTCTCTTACTATTTAAGTAAAATTATAAGTATTTTTAACTGGGTTATTGAGTTGATTTCTTGGGGTATTGAATGTTTTTTCTGTTAGTCATTAACATTTTACCAGAGTTGTGTAGGAACTATCTTCTGTTGCTACTTCAGCTTTTAAAAACATAAATCACTAACATTTTCCAAATTTTTTATTTTTTTTTTACAGCAGAGAGCAATATAGCCATACGCTGATGAAGGACAATGAGAACCGAAACATGTTCACGTCTGTTTGCCTGTTTGCCTGAAATAAAATAAAAAGTTTAATTTGAACAGCTCTGGATGCTCGGACACATACAACATCAGCTTTTCTTCCTCCATCTTGTTTTTTTTGATCTATGAGTGAGGGCTGACTTTTCTTGGGGAAAGGAGCCTTCCACTTTTACTTGATTGGCTGCTAGTAGGATACACTTACAATAACCACTATAAAATCGCTACCCATTCTCAAGGAACCCATGCATGAAAACAATACATTTGTGGCATTCTCATAATTCAAAACTACTACTTACCTCAACCCCTTACCCCACTATATTATATATTTTTCTGACATTATACACTGAACAAAAATATAAACATGGTAAATAACCAAGGAAACGTACTTCTAATAGGGTAAGGTGCAAATTAAGACACAATCAGTTTCTTGTAATAGGAGGGACCCATCAATTCTGACTGCCACAGGTGTTTTATCATGCAAATGGCCCACTCCTGAAAAAGTAATGGAGGTAATAAAATCTTAATCAATCGGTATCTGTCAACAGCCCTGACGGGAATCTTCTTCAGCCAATCACAGTGCTCGGTCTTCCCAGGTCACTGTGTTATAAACATGCAATATAAACTTACATATATATATTTTTTTTGAGTATTTGTGGTTCATGTAGTATAGCAAAATATCAGTAAAGATGTTTACACAGATTAAGAAAAAGATGTTGTTCTGTGCTGTAATTTGTGTAAAATATGGTACTACACTGTATCCTTTGAAATGTTTATGCCTTTTTTTGGGCACACTGCAAGCAAAGTTTTCGGAGCAATTTGGACAATAAGGTATGTACTGTACAGGAGGTTATAGATGCGGTTCTGGCACTCTGTTTGAACAGGAGGTTTAGGAAATCATCAGCCGGATAGAGAGCAGGCTCTGGTAGATGACACAAAGTAAACAGAACTACAGAGCAGTCAGGGTCTTGTTTTCAACACAAAAATGCTGTAGATATTATTTATCTTATGGAAACTGTGCTTTTAGCCATAAAGGTAATATATACACTGAACAAAAATATAAACGCAACATGCAACAATTTCAAAGATTTTACTGAGTTACAGTTCATATAAGGAAATCAGTCAATTGAAATAAATTCATTAGGCCATAATCTATGGATTTCACATGACTGGGAATACAGATATGATACCTTAAAAAAAAAAAAAAAGGTAGGGGCGTGGATCAGAAAACCAGTCAGTATCTGGTGTGACCACCATTTGCCTCATGCAGCGCAACAAATCTCCTTCGCATAGAGTTGATCAGGCTCTTGATTGTGGCCTGTGGAATGTTGTCCAACTACTCTTCAATGGCTGTGCGAAGTTGCTAGATATTGTCAGGAACCGGTACACGCTGTCGTACATGTCGATCCAGAGCATCCCAAACATGCTCAATGGGTGACATGTCTGGTGAGTATGCAGGTCATGGAAGAACTGGGACATTTTCAGCTTCCAGGAATTGTGTACAGATCCTTGCGACATGGGGCCGTGCATTATCATGCTGAAACATGAGGTGATGGCGGCGGATGAATGGCACGACAATGGGCCTCAGGATCTCGTCACAGTATCTCTGTGCATTCAAATTGCTATCGATACAATGCAATTGTGTTCGTTGTCCGTAGCTTATGCCTGCCCATACCATAACCCCACCGCCACCATGGGCCACTCTGTTCACAACGTTGACATCAGCAAACCACTCGCCCACACGATGCCATACACGCTGTCAGCCATTTGTCTGGTACAGTTGAAGCTGGGATTCATCCTTGAAGAGCGCACTTCTCCAGCGTGCCAGTGGCCATCGAAGGTGAGCATTTGCCCACTGAAGTCAGTTACGACACCAAACTGCAGTCAGGTCAAGACACTGGCGAGGACGACGAGCACGCAGATGAGCTTCCCTGAGATGGTTTCTGACAGTTTGTGCAGAAATTCTTCGGTTGTGCAAACCCACAGTTTCATCAGCTGTCGGGTGTGGCTGGTCTCATACGATTCAGCAGGTGAAGAAGCCGGATGTGGAGGTCCTGGGCTGGCGTGGTTACACGTGGTCTACGGTTGTGAGGCCGGTTGGACGTACTGCCAAATTCTCTAAAACGACGCTGGAGGCGGCTTATGGTAGAGAAATGAACATTCAGTTCTCTGGCAACAGCTCTGGTGGACATTCCTGCAGTCAGCATGCCAATTTGCACGCACCCTCAAAACTTGAAAAATATGTGGCATTGTGTTGTGTGACAAAACTGCACATTTTACAGTGGCCTTTTATTGTCCCCAGCACAAGGTGTACCTGTGTAATGATCATGCTGTTTAATCAGCTTCTTGATATGCCACACCTGTCAGGTGGATGGATTATCTTGGCAAAGGAGAAATCCTCCCTAACAGGGATGTTAACAAATTTGTGCATAAAACTTGAGAGAATTAAGCTTTTTGGGCATATGGACAATTTCTGGGATCTTTTATTTCAGTTCATGAAACATGGGACCAACACTTTACATGTTGCGTTTATATTTTTGTTCAAGTGTACATATTTTAATACATACTGCCTCCATTCCAATGTTTTGTTTCCCTGGGATCTTAACTTGCAGGTTAACCCACAGGTTCCTTCCCAGTGTGAGTAAAGCATGCCAAATCACAGCATTTGAACCACAGCAATGCAAGCATCTCCACCTGGCCCATTTAATGAAGTAAGGCAAATGATTGAGCAGGCTGAACGTGTAGAAGGAATATCTTGTAATCTCTGTCACCGTCCATGCGACCAGGAAAAGAACAACACTCTCTTCATTCTGGATCTTTCAAAAAGAGTTAATTAAAAACAGGAGGGAAAAAAAACAATACATTTTCTTAAAAGGTACATAAGGACCTTTTTTTTATTTTATTGTGTTACATGTTCCCACAAATACATATTGTGTTGCTACAACTGTTTACGTTGGTGTGTGTATTGTTTTAATTATTTTTTTTACATTTTGACCACTTTTTTAAACTTTTAAATTGCATTCTCTCTCTCAACATGTACCATCATGGACCTCACAGAACTACATTTCCCATCATCCTCCTGCTCACATATGTTAATTAGATGGATTTACCAGTGAGCATGAGGATGATGTGAAATGTAGTTGAGTGGTCCATGCAGATACACATGAAGCCATCTTGAGGCAGGAAATGCAATTTAAAAGTTTTAAAAGTGGTCAAAATGTAAAAAAAATAAAACACACACCTTACATAAATAGTTGTAAAAAACATGGGAACATGTAACCCAATAAAATAAAAAGGTCCTTGTGTACCATTTACACAGACATGTGTGCACTCTAAAGTTCTAAACAATTAAACAATCACGGTTACTATTACAATCTAAAAGGACAATAGCTTTATTCGTGATCGGAGCTGTTTGACTACAAAGAAAAAGTATCATAGAGGCTTGAGGAAGAGCTTTCAGTGTCAAGCTTCTAGTATAGACATTGCAGACAGACAAGTACAGTGGAATAGCCCCAAGGTAAGATTCATTCATACAAGGGTTTACCTCAATTCAAAAGCATGGGGTTATCCAGGCATTGTGGGAATCTAGTTTTGGCTAATTTTAATCTAAACTTTAAGGGCTATTTAAAGTAGTGTCTTTTTAAAGCCTTTTTTTATCATTGTTTAACCTAAAAGAAAATGTATGAACTCTTTTATATAAAAAAAGAATATGGCTTCAAGTGTAGCCGCATGGACCTCTCAGAACTACATTTCCCATCATCCTCCTGCTCACATATGTAACCGAGATGGATTTACCAGTGAGCAGGAGAATGATGGGAAATGTAATTCTGAGAGGTCCATGCAATGTAATTGACTACTGCCAGGTACATCCTGTAAAAAAAAAATTAAAAAAATAATAATTAAAACAATACACACACCCTACGTAAACAGTTATAGCAACACATGAGAACATGTAATACAATAAAATAAAAAGGTCCTTATGTACCCTTTAAGTCTTGGAACAATGGGAGACTCTAGCTCTCCCTCACCCTTGGGTGACCAGATAGTAACACTACAAGAGAGACTAGAAATAACCTGGAGCAACAGTGGTGCAACTGAAGTATAATCCAGCCTTTAT
The DNA here is from genome assembly GCF_017654505.1 of Polyodon spathula. NCBI lineage: Eukaryota > Metazoa > Chordata > Actinopteri > Acipenseriformes > Polyodontidae > Polyodon > Polyodon spathula. Next base: position 9,903,409 of record NC_054537.1, on the reverse strand, counting down.
TATTATTATTATTATTATTATTATTATTATTATTATTATTATTATTATTATTATTTAGTATGTTTAGCAGACGCCTTACACAGACAAGGGTGTATGAACTATGCATCAGCTGCAGAGTAACTTACAACAAACCCTCACCCGAAAGATGGAGAACAAGGAGGTTAAGTGACTTCTTCAAGGTCACACAGTGAGTCAGTGAGTGAGCTGTTATTTGAACCGGGGACCTCCTGGTCAAAAGCCCTTTTTTTTTAACCACCGGACCACATGTCCTCCTTTACATGATGACAGAGCAGGATTACACATTGGGAGATGCTATTTAGATAAGCCCCTGCTTAGATCACTAAATAACCCAATGTATCCTTATGGTATAAACCAGCGGCAGCTGCAATATATATTAAACGCCTTGCCTCTATTCCAGTGCAATGGCACAATAGCTTTCTTTGGGCTTAATGTTTGACATCATCAAATTCCAGTTTAGCCTGTGCCATCAAACTTAAATGTGATAATCCCAGTGTCATTCATCTCATACATGGAATAATAAATAAACGTTGTAGCAGAAATAATGTGTGTCAGGCAAATTTGGCAACCCGTTAGTATACACCAGTATTGGCAGAGGGATTCCTTATTTCTTACCCACCTGCTTAATGCTATGAGTGACAAGCCACACCATGAAGACTCTTGAACACACTTGGACCCCAGTCACAATCACAGAGGTACGCACCATTCCTTTATAAAAAGAAAGAAAATAGGTTGACCGCCCCATGCTATTTCAACCATATACAGTGTAGCACTGAAAACAGATCACTAGACACTGAGAATTAAATACTCACCAAATGCACAATGGAAAATCTGAAAAAAAAAAAAAAAAAAAAAACAATATTTACAGTTAAGTGTAAAACTAGAACATTGTACAAAATAGTTTTAATGAGTTTGAGGAAAAAAAATACAGATGCAAAGTATACCGGTATACTGTATTTGATTGTAGAAAAAAACAAAATGGCAATGTGGAAGACCTTCTTTTACTACTACTACTACTACTACTAAATAATAATAATAATAATAATAATAATAATAATAATAATAATAATAATAATAATAATAATAATATACATCCCCAGCCACAGCTTTAAATCCAAGTGTTTGTACCATGAACAAGATCTGTGGCATGCATACAACATGCATGGAGGAAAAGACACAGATGGTTCAGTTCCTTGATAAAGTGCATCTCTAGATTCAGATAGAGCCTCAATACCTCATTGTAAAGAATAAGGTCACACATTTTTTTTGCACAATTGGATAAAACTCTGTTTACAAACAGATTACCTGTATGTTGTTAAAATCCCTGGGTAATAAACATGGTTTTGGTCAAAATTGAAGCTTTTGGCTAAAACAATAAATTCTGTAATAATAATCTATTAAGAGAATACAGGCAGGCAGTGTCACTTCTCACCTCAAGCAATGCAAATGTCTGAAAAAACTTGAGTGTCCTTGATATGCTTTTGTACAGACCCTTGTGTGTCCCTTTTTGTACATAAAACCGGACCATAGCCACAGCCAACACCATCCACCTGGAGTGAAAGAGGGAGAGAAGAAAATAATGATCTGACATCTGTTTATTTGTACAATAGGCAAGTAATACTCAGTGTTAATATAATCCACTCATCGATTACTACTGCATTAGTGTCAATTTCCTACTGTAGTCAGAAACTCATCTCCATCTCTGTCAAGCTAGACCCAAATGTGATGAAGGTATTCCTTGGTGACTAAAGCTACTTATCCTGTTGAAATGCAAGGTCTGGCCCATGTTGGTTGAGGACAGGGACCAGTATGGTTTAAGGGTTCTTATCAATGCTCTTCTTGGCATTCACTGTACCATCAAGAGTGTGTAACTGTGCCCAAGGTCCAATAATAATAATGCCTCTCCAGACCAGACTTTTACTCAGCACATCTTGCTGTATCACTCTGATCTGTGCCTCCACATCTTTCTGTAGAAACCCTTATTAGGCTACCTGCTTGAACTGAGATGAATTAAGAACATCCACAGTCAGAGCTGAAACTAACATTCACTCCTGAAACACAGTAACTAGGTAAGCAATTCTAACTATGCTATAGCTTTGCAGTGGCAAGTTCAACCTACAGTATACTGAAGCACGAAGAACCTTATTTGAAGGGAGAAAAGAAGAAACCTGGACTGTGGTTTAATTTCTCTGAAAACGATTTGATTTATATTGAAACTTGCCGGAGAAAGACAATGCTGCATATCTTTCAACATCCGACATATAAAGCCCAATGCCAATAACACAGTATGCATTAACAAATATTTAATACGAGTGCCGTTTTATTATTTTTTTTACTGTTATTATTAAATCACGAAAGTTGCATAATACAAGATTGGCAAACAGCATACAACACTATACAGGTATGTATGTGAGTTACCCTGGCATTGTACTTAGTCTGTCTACAACACAAAATCATTTAAATGGGAACTGTTTTATTTTGACATTTTTCAAATGTTTGTAGATGTTCCCTGACAGAAAACAGAAGTTTACAAAATTAAAAAGAAATCAAGAACAAATATGAAAAGTATGAAACTGATAACAAATAAATATTTTAAAAAATCCCTCTCAATTAGGAGCCACCATACAAATGTGTACAAACATCCAACTTCAACACAAATATTACAGTGTATTCTGATATTTACTCTATTTAGTTCTATAATTCTCAGTGAAAGAGGAATAAATGATGCCAACTATATTTTTATGTAAACCAAGTAGGTCTTCACTCCAGTGAAATCCAAGTTTACACTGTAAACTTTGCAGAGCGACGAGTGAAAACCATCAAGTTAACAGCTTTAAAGTATTTGTGAACGTGAACTTAATAACATCATTAGCACATACATATACCTGCTATCACTTTACCCCCACACTACAAACAAGAAACATACTGAAAACCATAACATAAGAAGTCAGCGCACAATATTTTAAGTACGGTACACATCTGAACTCACTGGATACCAAGTTTTGAAGCAGGCCTGTGGCAACTATTTGAATTTACAACTTTCCATCAGTAAACAAAATGCTAAGACCTTCTTGATATCTATTGTTCTGCTTTGGGGGTACCGTCCCTCGCAAGGAGGAGGCACAGCAATGTATCCTAGTGGAAGGAAAATAGAAAGCAATGGAATCCATTAGTCCACTAAGCCAGGCACAATCGACAACACGTAATGGGTTTGAGACGTCCTACAATGCAAGGGTAAAAACAGCATCAACCACAATACAGAGACACTATCTGTGCAGCAGGTAACAGGATACCACCTGACCTGGTGGTATGAAAAGTATGACAACTGTATTCTACGAAAACAGTTAATAAAAGCCTGAAACCAAGTTATCTTCTAGTTTTACAACTTTATGACATGTTTCTCATTCCAGATCTCTGATCTCTTCTTGCTTACAAAGGGCTATGGCAAAGCTAATATAAATAAATTGACTGAGAATCATTTACAGTACAATTTCCATAAACTCTTGTGCTATACAGTTAAAGGGTGACCTGCAGTCACCATGTCTGACTGTAGTCAGTTCCATTGTCAGAATACAATGCTAATTTATTAGATAAATCATCGATATCACACTAGTGGCAAGACTTTTCGGCACAGAAATCAGAAATCACTGGCTTGCTATTAGTCTGATATTGATGACTTTCAAGGAATGACCCTTGCGTCTGCTTCCAGTTTACAGCTCTTCAAAAAGACCCATTTAAACTAAAACACTTAATTTTCATGAAAATAACTCTGGAACTGGCTTTCTACAAATGATGGTCCTGCTGCACTAAACAGAGGACAAAAACACATTACCGATGACAAAATAATAACACAGTTTTTCTGTCATCGATTCTGTTTGCAGAACATTAGGCCCTAATGCTTACTCAAACCGTAAGATAATCTGAAAGCAGCAATTACGGAAAATGTGTTTGCACAATCTATCTCAAATTGGTTAATTTACACCTGTTTTGGAATACAAATGAGCCAATTTAACATTTAATAACGTAACTGTATTTCTCCCAGATATTCACATTTGTTACCTAACAAAATTATGTAATTATGTGTTCATGATTATCCAGCAATTAAAAAAAAAATCTGATACAATAATTTTAGGAATAAGGAATGACTGCAGGGGTGCATCAAATGAGAAAATGTTAGGATTATTATTGAATTGTTTATTTTAAAGGTATGTTCATAAATAAGTCACAGAGCAAGGATAAATTAGCCTTTGTTACTTCAATAAAGATGCAAGCAATATTTTTGAGCATACCATCTCACAAGTAGACTGATACCCCAAAATGTTTTCCTTTTTCTAGGAAAGCAGTACAACTGAGGACAGGGAGTTTGTTGCCAGATAACCTCACTTGGTTTCTTTCTCACTAACTTCTATTTAAAAACATTAAGTATTTTAATGAGCAAGCAGTCTCAAACTTTTAGTGGTACCCTATCTATATATGATACATTACTTCTAATGCTTCTAAGAAAAAACAAATCAACACAAAAAATCTAAAACAACACATTGATGAATACAGCCCTTGAGAGTTGGCCTCAATTCCTTTTTTTTTTAATACAATTCCTTTTTAAAAATCAATTCCCAATTCCTGTTTCCTTTGAATCAATCCAATTTCAAACCATTCACGTTTATAGCACGTGGAACTGGAAATTGATTTTAAAAATGAGTTAAAAATGCAATTAGAATTGGAATTGAAAAAAAGGAACTGACCCTGACCCGTGGTTTCTGCTCGTGTTTTTTTTTCTTGATTTGTAGGACGACCACGCTTGTCATTTCAACGCTACTGTACTTAACCTGTTCTTTCCAAAGAGTGCATTGATGTATAACAAACTGATCAGCAATCACTTAAAACACATATCTCTGGTATTCTACTTAACAAGTAAATAGTCTTAGTGCTAAGTTTGTTTTTCAACGTTCAGGATATAACTGACACTAGAAAATGGACAATAAACTGCATGTAGTTCAGTGAGCTAATGCAATTAAACAATAATCTCACACCTCTCACATCTGTTGTGATCACATGCTGCACAACCGTTACAAAAACTGTTTGTGTTTCCCATTCTTATGTACCACTCTACCTCTCTTTGAATTGCCATGCTTTTATGGTGCTTTACTTAACTTTGCTATGCTTGTGAACTGCAGTAAACGTTTTACTGACAAGGGTGCCTATGCATTCCAATAATTATCAGTACAATAAAGCAGAATGGATATTTCAACCCCAAGTAACCGAAAGCAGATCAAGTTGGAATAAAAGTATCAAGTGTATTGCAACAAGACTTCGATTCTCGACGTGGGTCCAAGATTTATCAGAGCTTCACAAATTCTCGCTGTGTTAACTGCACAATCGTTAGCCAATACCATATAAAGTGGACAGTTAAGATGGAAGGGAATGGCCAACGTTTCTGGACTTCAAAGCTGTTTTGCATTCAGCATAGTAAAGAAAGTTAATTTAATGAAGAGAGATCCTTATTTTCTCTATAGATATTATTTGTAAAGAAACATACGTAGATCGACACAATACTTTAAAAAAAAATGTAACTCATGCTCAGTTTGTAACATTTTGACACATTTCCGAAGACCGTCTTTAATATCATAAAGTGTATATAAACCATTGTACACTATGTTCGCCAATACTCTCTGCTCGTTAACGTTGGTCACTGGAGCACATTTTGCAGTAAATAAAAATCTGCCGATTTAAGCATTTCAGGCTCCCAAAACGGAGCTCCAGTATCTGTGGTGTGGAAGTCTATACTTAACAACACAAGTCAACTGTACAGTCGATGACGCGGCCATCGTGTAATCGACCGTATTAGGAAAAGCTGCACCTGCTTCAACAGGCACTGTGAACTTTGTATACTATTTCAGTACAAATAACACTACAGTTTCAATCATAACTACCCAAACCAAAAATTGTATTAACCTGTTTTGAGTCTAGAACTTTTTTTTTTTTTTTTTAAACTATACAATCACTCCAATACCGTTAAACGTGCTGTGTAACCAAAATAGCTCAACTTTGCAGAAGTGTGGTCCAAAAACAGCAACCGAGCAGTAAACTCTAAGATAGCTAGAACCACATTTTACATACCCGGCTGTCATGGCAATGTTATAAATGGTTAGCCATGCTGTGACAAAAGGACGCTTGGTTTTCTTCTTGTTGTTTTCCTTCTCCTCCACGGAGCCGTCCTCTTCACTGGACGCCATGGCACCGGAGACAGGGTGGGAAAGCCAGAGAGACACAGCAGCTCAGCTGAGCGACAGCTGGAGCCTGGAGCGGTGTACTGCAGGGTCACCATCCATGTAGCAAGCACAGCGCTTCTCTCGCGGGATCACTGACCAGCGGCTCGGCTCAGACATGCCAAGAGAGTCTTAACACCAGAAGAGGGAAAGTGTGTTCATTCATGACCACTAGCTTCTTTATTAATAAAAACAAGCACTCTTAAAACATGTGTAGTACCATTTTCACTACTATCATATTCATTGTATATTAGTTAATCGGATAGTACTGTACCTAATAATACCAGTTCTATAGAGGATATTAAGATATTCGTTTTAAATGGCATGCGGTACATTATTAAGTGAATGTAAACCACTGGTTCAACACTAGACTTTAACTTGAAAGATTAATTACTGCGCTCAGTTATTAACGGCTCGATTAAAAAATATTTGAGCCCGCAAATATCCTTTTTATTGTTCTGGGTGTTCATGGAGAGATTGTGACAACCCCAGATTGATAACAGCACCCGTTGCCATTGACTTTGGTGTGGTTTTCCTTGCCACGGTAAAAATGTCAGGTTAAATGTTTACTGTCAACCAACTCTGCAGTACATACACAGGTATGGGTACTATTCAGAAAACTCGGTTTTAACGTAAGCTAATGAAATAATTGACCGCGACTGGAGTTATGCGTCCCGAGACGAATGAGAGGGCGCTAACGAAAGTCAGTGTCATCTACCACACGCTACAGCCCGCATCGAGAGGGCTCTATCGCTATTAGAAAACGATTTATTTCTTTATTTCCTCTTAAAAAAAACTTTAAAACCTATAGACCCTGAACTTCTGATATTTCGGAAAATAGTTCCTAACATAATTAGAATAGAAAAACGACATACATGTAGAGAAAATAATATTATTATTATTATTATTATTATTATTATTATTATTATTATTATTATTATTGTAAATATATGTATTTATTGGGGTCTTACTATTTCTTATTACAATTTATCCGAACATGTACAATTGTTGAACAGTCTGTTAAGTATTTAGTCGGGGTCAAAACTTGTTGTAGGCGGGGCGTCATTCAAGCAGGCAGGCAGGGGATTGGCTGGTGCGGAAAGAACTGAAACAGGGTTGGCTGTTTGACTGGCTGGTTTTGAGGGAGGGTGTTGTTTGGATCCAGCCGATAACAGAAGTGTGGGCCAATCGTGCCTTCCCTGTTGAAATGCTATCCAGTAGCTGCGAGTTGAGACGTCATTACAGCGTTAACAAGTATGTTTATGTAGCTTTTAATGTTATGAGATTAGCTTTAGATTAAAATGTTAAGGAAAAAGCCGGTATGTATGCGCGGATTGATTTAAAATGTAATTCACTGTTAAGCACTTCAAAGTTCAAGCGGGCATCTATGCAAAATAGAAACCCGCTAGATCTGGAAGCTGATTGGCTGTTCGCTGTCAATCGTTTTCTAAACTGAATTAATGTGTAAGTGGAGGCAGCTCACAATTGACTCGCCTATGTTGTCTGTTAAACCTGGTGAGTGAAATGTACTAATTAAAGTAATTTTAATGAGAAACGACTAAAAATAAAGTACTCTAAACAACAAATGAACTGCGCCTTTTTTTAAACTTAGACATTTCTTGCTAGTTTTAAAACCGTTACAATTCCGTTTTTATTGTTCAACCACCACACTCCCATCCTGCAGCTGTACCTCACATCACCCATAGTGTTCTCTTTGTAGTGTTTAAAAACCCTCAAGGACTCCCAAGTAATTACTGTTCTTACTCAGCTGAACAGTAGATGGCGCTTGGTTTTATACACTATCCAAAACGGGGCAACAGTAGAAAGTCACAGGCTTTGGTAGTTTTCTGTTGAGGAATCTGTATCATGTTGCTAATAATATAAGAACACGGTCCTAGTAGCAGGCGTTGGCTGAAGTTTAGCATCTGCAGGTTTGCAATCCCCCCCTGGTCTGTGAGTGGGTTGATTAGGTTAGTTTGTAATTCCTGTTACACTGTAGGTGAATTTGTGTCTCAGGGGGTTAGGTTTCATAAACTGGAATGCCAGGCTATTTGCAGCGGAGTGGGGTGCTGGGGAAGCCCCCTTACTTTATCATTTTGGACAATAATCAATCTGACATCAATTATTAAAATTGTATTTTGAATCAGTAAAAAAGAAAACAACAATATTGGTCAATTTAAAATGATCATTTGCGACTTAAATTAAGAACTTATAGATAACTGGACTGCACGTCATATGTTGATAATGCCAAATTCAGTTTTCATCACCCAGTGATCTTACATCCACATTTAACTTTGTATTTCTCCCTTTGAATTACATATTACTTTGTGTCTGTGGCTGCTCAGACAAATCATAGCCATACCGTCACCAGATCAATAGCCAGTGCTGGTTCTCTGCTGGACCGGCGATTGGCAGGTAATGTGCCCGGCCTGACCAGGTCGCCTGAAAAAAAAAAAAAAGGAAAGTAACTTGCTTAGTAACTTAGTGATCAGGACACATTCTATGTACTGTATATTAAACAAAAATCGAGTTAATTTGAAGCAAATATACATTATACATTACACGAGTTCTCCAATTATTCTCTTCTTCATGTTTATCCAGGCAGCAAAGCAGACGGCCGTTTCCCAGAATGCCTAGTTAGTGCTGGAGCGCCTTGACTCCCTGTTACGCAGCTGACTCAAATTGTTTATTTATTTAATTATTTGTTTTAAGCTCTAAACAGAGTCCAGTGAAAAGCAATATAAATAATATAACGTGTTCTTTTTTATTTTTTTATTTCTGCAATGCCTTTCTTTACAACGAATCAATTTGACCATGATGTTGGTAAGCTGCCCGCTGTCATGCTTGTGCTTTGTTTTCCCAGTCTGTTTGGTACTAGCTGTCTAATCCTGCCTTTGTCGTTTTTACTTGCTTTATACTATCAAAATCTCAGGTCTTGTATATTGTATTAGCAGCCTTATCGTAAAGCGTATAGCGTGCAGAGATTCATGGTGTATTTTGCATATATTAAATCGGTATGCTATTTCTAAACACATACTAGTATTTATCAATGACACTGTTAGACAGTTTTGTTCAAAGCAGGTTGTATAATAAAAACAATACAATATTTACAATATTTATGTATCTGAGACTATTGTTCGCGGAATTAATATGGCATCATCCGTTGATTCTTGTTTCAGAACTACAGTAGGTAATGTTTGATAATTGTGGCAATAAAGATTCCCTGTTATTAATGACGTGTCAATAGTATAGTGTCCAGAAGTTGTTGGCATAGAACACAGTTAATCACTGGAACTCATCCAGCAGCGGTGTTTGAATTTAACTGTGTTCATGGAAGCTAAGGGCTTTCAGACTAAGGTTAATACGCAGTACAGTAAAGGGAGTGTGTGTGCATATATATATATATATATATATATATATACACACACACACACACACACACAGCTCTGGAAAAAATTGAGACCACTGCAAAATTATCAGTTTCTCTGGTTTTACTATTTATAGGTATGTGTTTGGGTAAACTGAACATTTTTGTTTTATTCTATAAACTACTGACAACAATTCTCCCAAGTTCCAAATACAAATATTGTCATTTAGAGCATTTATTTGCAGAAAATGACAACTGGTCAGAATAACAAAAAAGATGCAGTGTTGTCAGACCTCGAATAATGCAAAGAAAATAAGTTCATATTCATTTTTAAACAACACAATACTAATGTTTTAACTTAGGAAGAGTTCAGAAATCAATATTTGGTGGAATAACCCTGATTTTCAAGCACAGCTTTCATGCGTCTTGGCATGCTCTCCACCAGTCTTTCACATTGATGTTGGGTGACTTTATGCCACTCCTGGCGCAAAAATTCAAGCAGCTTGGCTTTGATTGATGGCTTGTGACCATCCTTCTTCCTCTTGATCACATTCCAGAGGTATTCAATGGGGTTCAGGTTTGTAGATTGGGCTGGCCATGGCAGGGTCTTGATCTGGTGGTCCTCCATCCACAGCTTGATTGACCTGGCTGTGTGGCATGGATCATTGTCCTGCTTGATTTTTTCCAGAGATATATATATGCCAGCTGCCCAACGTTTCAATAGGTTGTACATATCTTTCTCAAGGGACCATATAATTAGTTAGTGAGTCTTTCCATGAAAATTTGTCGAGTTTCCATTACTGCTTGGTTGTCAATAAAACCACAAAATACAAACATACTAAATGTAGACCTAAAAATCCCCAAACATGTCATACAATAAAACCCCCAAAATCACTGCATCTACACTACTGGCATGCCGAAGACGTTGCAATGAGGACTGTTATTTTGTTTTAATGATGCCTTTGTCACTACCACAAAAAACTAAAAATAAAGGTAAACCACACGCAGGCTTGCCATTAGTCAGATATTCATGACTTATCAATGTGACTAACTATCCGTGTTCATGGAGTAGCCCTAGTGTAATACAATGCAAAGCTAAATCCCAATCATTTGTTAATTTTATATTTCTGTGCTTTGTTTTGCTGATTCAATCTTTATTAAATGAAAAATATCATTATATGAGCTACAGCAAGATGTACCAGTCAGATCTTTTGCTGCATAATCAGTTGCTGTAAAACTGTGGTCTTATTACTGACTGTTTACACACAAAAAGTATACACACGTAGAAATACGCATGAACACATACTGTGATTCTCTATCTATGTTTAAATAGGTATTGTACTTCAGATGATTTAAGACAAAGGTTTGTTATTTTAGAAGACTATCTAAATTCCCTTTTTAAGAAGTTCAAGTCAAATGGAAATTTATGTTCAAACTTATGTACAGTACAAATCTCTTCTTCCTCCTCTTCTGTTAATGTCACACTTTTCATGTTTTCCCAAAACAATATTTTCTTTGTGTTAGGTAAGAGCAACAGTGGGGAGAGGGAGGGTATTTTAGCGTTAAATGTAATGCTATAAAGTACTTTTTATTTTTATTTTTAACCTGGGAAAGGGAATTGACACTTGGGTATAGACGCGCTGATGTGGCACTGTCTACTGCGCATCACAAAAAAAAAAAAGCGAAGCGCTGGTGTGTCCAGGCCTTTAGGGTGCTAAAACGTATGGTGCAAACACAGATACACAATATAAAAATGTAGGCATTAATGAATGGGTTAACGCTGCATTTGCTTTCACTTTGAAACTTTTTACCCTACGCACTCACCAGCTGTATAGTTTGCTCATGGATCTGAGTGCCTCTTGTGGCGACACGTTCTGACAAGTGAGCTGCAACAGTATTACATTGAAAGTCTTAAATAGTGTATATAATCTACATTAATAACTTTTACCCTTTTCCAAGGTCCTACATAAGCTTCAATGTGATTTCTACAGTAAGTAATCGTACTTTAATACAAATTAAAGCTAGTTAGCCGTGTATTGCAGTGTTTTGTGGCAGACTGCAAGCACCAGCCAAACAGGGAAGCTGCTCCAGACTTCCTATAGCAGCTCATACTGATCTCCTAAGGAAGTGCTATGTTGGTTTGTGCTGATCTGTACTAATAAAAATGAATAAGAAATATCCAACACCATTTGTGTATATAAATGTAATTTGTAGACCAAAGTGATTTTCCGTTTCAACATTACTCTTTTCCATTTGAGAGGTCATTTCCATGTTTTTCCATTTCATATACCTTTTACTGGGCGGCACGGTGGCGTGGTGGTTAGCGCTGCTGCCTCACAGCTCCAGGGTCCTGGGTTTGATTCTGGCTTATGGGTTTGTCTGTGCAGTTTACATGTTCTCCCTGTGTTAGCATGGGTTTTCTCCAGGTACTCCGGTTTCCTCCCACAGTACCAAAGACATGCTGTTCAGGTTGATTGGTCACTCTAAATTGCCCTGTTTGTGTGTGTGTGTGGTGCCCAGCAGTGGACTGGCATCCCGTCCAGGGTGTAGTCCCGCCTTGCGCCCTGTGTCTGCAGGGTTAGGCTCCGGCTCACCGCGACCCTGTAAAAGGATTAAACGGTTAATGATGATGATGGATGGATATACCTATTACTAGCTTGAATGTACTGGACTTTTACATTCAAGCTACAGTGCCGTGGAAAAGTATTTGCCCTGTTTCTGATTTTCTGCATTTTTGCACATTTTCACATTGAATTTGGCCAGATCTTTTTGTGGTTTGTAGTAGTAGGGGGGGGGGGGGGGGGGGGGGGGTCTGAGAGAAAAAATGACATGATAACATTCAATATAAAAAATATGCAAAAATGCGGAAAATCAAATCAAACTTTCACGGTATTGTATGCTGTTCAAGTAAATGCCAGTACATTGTTTATCATTTGTGTTTATTTCAATCAAGCAACAGTTAACAGAATTGAGACAAATATAAAAAATGGACTTCTGAAAACTAAAGTTAAGTGTTTGAATTCGCAGTTCTCGTAAGCGCATTTTAAAAAATGTGTTATTTATGAATGCACTTGCGCATTCTCTGACTAATGAGAAACCACGCAATGGGAAGTATGTCAATCTTGGAAGACTAAAAATAAATGTAAGGACTGGTTGGTTCCATGAATGTTTTTTTTTTTTTTGTTTTGTTTTGTTTTTTTTTTAAATAAAATGCAAAAGAAAAAATGGAATAAATGAGAAATTTAAAACAAAATACAGCTTATGGCTTTGCCTTTTCTGTATTCTTACTACCAATTAATACTGAATTTCTCTTAATTTAGAAATTGCTTAACATTTTTTTTCTTCTGTGTCACTTGGTATTATGGTATCTATATAATATGATGTTGTTTTTGTGCCTGAAATATATATTTGTTTGTGTCTTGTTCTGTCTTTCACCACATTTTTTTCTGTGTAATAAATTGTAGCAAAACATTTTGCTTAAATATGTGGACTTTGCTTACTTTGAAATTCTAATATAAATGCATTATTTTGTAATTACTTTTTATAGACACAAGTAGCTTTTACTTGCTCTTTAAATCTGGATGCGAATAATTTTGGGAATTAATGTATGCAGCTGACGTTGACAAAATAATGATGTGCAGATTTAGCAACTCTCTGCTGGAAAGGGAGTTGAAAGATACCATCGTTAAGCATTAGCTGTTAAATTCCTTTTTGGGGATAATATGGCTTGTTTGCTTATATTTTTTATTGGTATGCTAAACTTTGCACTGGAGCAAATGCCGTTTTGCTTTTGAATGGATTTGAATGAATGAATCTGTTTTGCTTCAAATCTCCTTTTTCAATTGTCGCTCTCTGACTAACAAATCTCTGCTTCTCAGTGAACTTATAACCGATAGCGATCTCGTTCTTCTGTATCCAGCTTAAACCTGGCACTATGTAAATGATAGTCTCGTGTTGCATCTAGCCACCCCAAAGAGCTATTCCCTCTTTGACAAACCTCGCCTCACTGGCGGGAGCACTGCTGTTATTGCAAATTCTGTGCTCGCTTCCTCGGTTCTTTCTTTGCCTGCCTTTTCTTCATTTGAGCATCTCACCTCTATGTGTGGTTGCTGCTAATACATTCTAACAACCTGTCACCGTTATGAGTAATTAGAGGTTGAGTATTCAGGTATTCAAAACTTTTATTCTTGGTATATTCAAATATCTTATTTGAAATTCCCATCCCTAGTCTTTAGGAGGTAAACACCCATTAGGTAATAGTTACATTTCGAACTTGAAAGGGAACATCGGGCAGCAATTCCAGGGAACTGGATGTAGCTGGTGTGTGTGTGATTTAGTTTACTTTTACTGAAATAAATATTCTGAAAATCTATTATGTGTTCCTGTGGCAAAGTGGCAAGTAAGGGGAACAGGTGTAGCGGTGATGCGGTGCCAGAGTGATAATCAGACAACAGTGATTCGGTGAATAAGTGTTTGTTGTGTCTTTTTCCAGGTCTGGTGACCGTCAAATAATAAATCCCAAGTAAACCGTTTGTCAACTGAGGCAGTTTTAAATTTCAGACGTAAACATACACCTGGCGGCCAAAACGTAACCATTTTGACATATTTGTATTCCATTGTTACTGGGCAGTAACTACCATGTTTGGAGTTTGTTGGTGAAACGGTGTCCAATAGCAGCAGTTTGCTGTTAAGGGCGAGTTTCGATAAGATTTGTGGCAGCCATTTTTATATTAAAATGTATTGCAGAAACTTCTGCTTCGCAAACTTGATGCAAATTTGTATGCTGATAATATATGCCAATTGTCAGATCCATCGCTTCATCGGTTTCCAAGAAGAAGATTTCGAAAGGTTTCTAAAGAATGTGTCAAACAGCCATTTTCTTTTCGGTCAACACAATTTTTTAAAAGTCAGTTGCATTGATACAGTATCAGGGAAGATGTTGTGAAGTTTGGAGTTAGTAAAGTAAATCGTTTGTCAACTGACGCAGGTTTAAATTTCAAATGTAAACGTATGTGGAGGCCATATTGTTTTATAAAACACCACCATTTGCACATATTTGTATCCCATTGTTACTGGGACGATAACTACCAAGTTTGGAGTTTGTTGGACAAACGGTTTTCAAACAGCAGCAGTTTGTTTTTAGGGGCACGTTTCGATAAGATTTGTGGAAGCCATTTTGACATTAAAATTTATCACAGCAACTTCTGCTTCGATGATATATGCCAAGCTTCGCATCAGTCGCTTCACTGGTTCCCAAGAAGATTTTGAAAGGTTTTATCGAAAAATGCGTCACGGCGCCAATTGCAAGGACGCAGTAGCAACATTTTTTCAGCATCAGACAGCCAAAGCATCGAGCTTGTTAGCTGCCAAGTCAGAACTTGATCAGTCACACAGCTTTGAAGCAGCAGCAGTTTAAAGTTTTGAGAAGAAAAAAAAAAAAAAAAAAAAAAAAAAAAAATAAAAATAAAAATAAAACTCTTAACAATAACAATAGGTTTATAGCCTAATAAATAATAGTCCTTCTCAGAGCATTGTCGCTTGGCACTGGTAGCCTTCTCCCAAGTCGGCGCCAATCTTGCTGGTGATACCAGCGAGTCCTGGAAAGATTGTGAATGGCATTTCTGACATGAACACATCAGAACAGTTCGATCCCATATCTGGGCATCCATAGGTGCATCTTGTGGCTTGTTCGCTGCAGTCACAGCACACAAACACCTGCTGTCTTGCGAATTATTACTGTGAGACTGGACGTGATGTAAACCTAATGTTGAATTCCCAACAAAAAAAACTGTTTTATCAGAAAGTCTGGCAAACTGACTGCAAACAACATAGAGAATTGTTTATATTTTCACTGTCATATAAAGCCAGATGAAGTCTCCACTAAATGGTCTTTTTTTCAGAATTTCTTGATCATTGTTGATTTCAGCACTTTCCTTTTGGCTTATTGTTTGCTTAGTTGTAGAAGATCGAAGCTGTAAAAGATTTGCCATGTCCAGGGAATCAGTCTCAATAGAATTTACGTAATCTCAGATTTTGACTGTACAACAAATATGGTGTGCGGTGGGAAACTTTGGATTAGTTCAGTTACACTGTTATGGGAGGTGGGGCATAGTTATGTTTTAAAATCTTGGTTTGTAAATTTTTTTTTTTCAGTTTATTGACACTCATCTATTTTCCTAGATTCATGAAACAGAAGCCATGTGCACTATACCATAATACTAGTTAAATGTAACCGGCCCCGTCGGGCCTGTGGTGCTTCATAACTAGAGGCCAAACTCTACTGGCCCCGGGCTGCCGGGTCATGGTTAATGTCCAACTCTGTTTGTTTGTCCAACTCCTGTCTGTCTGGTTTGCACCTATTTACTGTAACTTTTTTATTCAACAGAGAGAGCAACCAGTGAGATGAACACAGCTGAAGACTGGGGACTTATACTGGATATCTGTGACAAAGTAGGGCAGTCTCGCACAGGGTGAGTGAGTTAAGTAGAGTGTAATGTATAAATTGTGCAGTTTATTTCAGATATGTGGGACAGCACCATACATATATATATTTTTTAATAAATTGTAAAGCAGCTTCAAATATTCTGTATTCCATTTTACACCTATGTAAGTTGAGTACATTTCTCATTATTTAGGTTTCATAACACTGATATGAATAAAGTATTTTATTGTTCACTCAGCTATTTATCCCGCTTGAGTAGAGATGCAGTAGGAGTTATTCTCAAGGGTCCTGACCACTGTAGTCATATGTATTGAGATCATGCTTGGCTTGACAATCTTTCCTGTTTTCAATATCTACAGTATCTTATTTTTAGCATTCTACATTATCTTTATCTTTACATCCATTGTAAGTCTTACAGATCTTTCTTTTCCACAGATGTAAGTGACATTTTCTTTCTAGTTGCCATCTTATGTATAGATGCTACAGGCTACTTTTAATATCTTTGTCAGGGAGCACTGTACTTTCTGTTGCTGGAAGCTGCTACAAATGTACATATGGAACCACATGTCCCCATATGAGAAGGATGGGATAACTAACACTGTCTAACACAATGTATAAGGTGGCAGTGCTAGGTACAGTGAACCCCCCTGTAGTCCCAAACCAGGAGCTCAAAAGAGCGCTACAGCATTTTCTAAAATTAGATCTTCCAGATATACAAGGTACAGATTTTAAATCTAAGACACAGCCAAATATAGACCAATGCATTGAAACTTGAACCACAGAGATTACTGTATTCCTTTTAAGATAGATTACAGTATATATTTTATATTGCTTTAATTCATAGATTTGTCTTCATATACACATGGCATGACTGATTTCGGTCTAGGTTTGTCATCATTTTACAGAAGTTTATTTTATTATTGCAGTATAGACTAAAATACAAATTCCTGTTGCTAGAGATTCAGCTTCATGGTTTTAATTTATATTACCAATCATTTCAGCAAACATGCAGTTAATGTTTATAACATTAACATTATCTAATCTTCTGGTAATCAAATATAATTTCTGTCTACAAAGTGTTCCATGTGCTGTTTATAAAACCCTAGTGTGTTTCATACTAAAGTTCCCAACAATAAATCTAAATGTCTCTATTACATATATATTATATATATATATATATATATATATATATATATATATATATATATATATATATATACAGTGGCTTGCGAAAGTATTGACCCCCCTTGGCATTTTTCCTATTTTGTTGCCTTACAACCTGGAATTAAAATGGATTTTTTGGGGGGTTTGTATCATTTGATTTACACAACATGCCTACCACTTTAAAGATGCAAAATATTTTTTATTGTGAAACAAGCAAGAAATAAGACAAAAAAACAGAAAACTTGAGCGTGCACAAATATTAACCCCCCTCCCCCCCCATAGTCAATACTTTGTAGAGCCACCTTTTGCAGCTATTACAGCTGCAAGTCTTTTGGGGTATGTATCTATAAGCTTGGCACATCTAGCCACTGGGATTTTTGCCCATTCTTCAAGGCAAAACTGCTCCAGCTCCTTCAAGTTGGATGGGTTCCGGTGGTGTACAGCAATCTTTAAGTCATACCACAGATTCTCAATTGGATTGAGGTCTGGGCTTTGACTAGGCCATTCCAAGACATCTAAATGTTTCCCCTTCAACCACTCGAGTGTTGCTTTAGCAGTATGCTTAGGGTCATTGTCCTGCTGGAAGGTGAACCTCCATCCCAGTCAAATCTCTGGAAGACTGAAACAGGTTTCCCTCAAGAATTTCCCTGTATTTAGCACCATCCATCATTCCTTCAATTCTGACCAGTTTCCCAGTCCCTGCCGATGAAAAACATCCCCACAGCATGATGCTGCCACCACCATGCTTCACTGTGGGGATGGTGTTCTCGGGGTGATGAGAGGTGTTGGGTTTGCGCCAGACATAGCGTTTTCCTTGATGGCCAAAAAGCTCAATTTTAGTCTCATCTGACCAGAGTACCTTCTTCCATATGTTTGGGGAGTCTCCCACGTGCCTTTTGGCGAACACCAAACGTGTTTCCTTATTTTTTATTTTAAGCAATGGCGTTTTTCTGGTCACTCTTCCGTAAAGCCCAGCTCTGTGGAGTGTACGGCTTAAAGTGGTCCTATGGACAGATACTCCAATCTCCGCTGTGGAGCTTTGCAGCTCCTTCAGGGTTATCTTTGGTCTCTTTGTTGCCTCTCTGATTAATGCCCTCCTTGCCTGGTCCGTGAGTTTTGGTGGGCGGCCCTCTCTTGCCAGGTTTGTTGTGGTGCCATATTCTTTCCATTTTTTAATAATGGCTTTAATGGTGCTCCGTGGGATGTTCGAAGTTTCGGATATTTTTTTATAACCCAACTCTGATCTGTACTTCTCCACAACTTTGTCCCTAACCTGTTTGGAGAGCTCCTTGGTCTTCATGGTGCCGCTTGCTTGGTGGTGCCCCTTGCTTAGTGGTGTTGCAGACTCTGGGGCCTTTCAGAACAGGTGTATATATACTGAGATCATGTGACAGATCATGTGACACTTAGATTGCACACAGGTGGACTTTATTAACTAATTATGTGACTTCTGAAGGTAATTGGTTGCACCAGATCTTATTTAGAGGCTTAATAGCAAAGGGGGTGAATACATATGCACGCACCACTTTTCCGTTATTTATTTTTTAGAATTTTTTTAAACAAGTTATTTTTTTCATTTCACTTCACCAATTTGGACTATTTTGTGTATGTCCATACATGAAATCCAAATAAAAATCAATTTTTATTCCAGGTTGTAAGGCAACAAAATAGGAAAAATGCCAAGGGGGGGGTCAATACTTTTGCAAGCCACTGTGTGTGTGTGTGTGTGTGTGTGTGTGTGTGTGTGTGTGTGTGTGTATATATATATATATATATATATATATATATATTTATATAACATTGTTTTATTTAACATTGAAAATATAATTTTAATGTTGTTTTCAGTATAAGTTAGTATTTCATAAATGTAATTATTAATCTTGCATCTTTATTTCCGTTAGGCCTAAAGAAAGCCTAAGGTCCATTATGAGACGTGTGAACCACAAAGATCCTCACATAGCTATGCAAGCACTGACAGTAAGTCATTCCTAAGATAATCAAGCCATTACATCTAAGCGCTTGCTTTTGCATCTATCATTAATGACGCCCTGCAACAATATAAGGCACACATACTGAAGCCTGGAATGGTTTCTTTCGTTTGTATATTTCTTTGTAAAGGTGATTTTTGTGTAATGCAAGGTTATGCTGACCACAATGGCCTACCTGACAATGGAAGCTGTACACTACATTGTACTAGGGTACTAAAAGACATTGATCAGATGAATCTAGCATTATAAAAGTTAAGTATAGAAGCATCTTTTTCAAAATGGCCTAGCAGACAGAATTATGTAAGTTACTTTAGTGGCTGCCTCATTGTTTTACCTGTTGTTTTCTACCCTAATTCAAATGCCCAATTAAAGTGTTCCCTCACCACTGCAACCCACTTACCCATCATTAATGGATGTTACCAAGCTACTGAAACCTGGAGGAAAGGAACAGCTCTGGAAGTTACTGCATGGCCTTGCTGATCATTTGAAATGTAGCATTCACAGTTATTTTCCTCCCTAGCCCAGCAAAGGAGTCATTTGACACCAAATATAGGTACCGCCTCCCTGTCTCGACTTCTTTTGATTTAGCTTGTTGGAAGTCCTATAAAATCCCAAAACATTACAGAAACTCATCTGAAATATTGGCCAATAATTGTGTGACAAAAGAAAACCAGCACTGAAGTGGAACATGTTTAAGAGATCAGATCTTGAAACTGTTCTTCAACTCGTTATACACACATGCGCGCACACACACACACACACACAACTGTCTACATTTTTAACTGTTGCAGTGAAGTAATTTATAATGAACTTGTGAGCAGCCCTGAGCCTCTGTTCTCACCTCCCAAATGGTTTTAGTATCTGGTTACTATAGTATAGGCCCTTGAAGTGGACATCCGGCCAGAAATAGCATCCCTTCAGCACTGAGCTAAAAGGATATTAGATTTGTATAATGTATCCTTCTCCCTAAATGTGGCTCATATTGTGTACACTCAGATGCGATGTTTAGCCATATATATTAAATTAAAATATTTCAAGTTTTGACTTCTCTTTTCTTTCTCTTAGAGATACTTTTAAATACAATCCAGCGACACTCACACACTGTTAGAGATGTTGGTTGTCATTAAGATATTCAGATCAATTAGATCTGACTATCTTTTATCCCCTACCAGTGTGATAATCTTTTCAGTCCAAAGAGAAATATTCCAGCAGTCCATGTTATCATGTTTTAGTTGTTACTGTTACTCTAATATAGGATTTATTCCTATATTAGAGAGTATGCTGTGGCTTCTACAGCTTTCTCACTATGGCATTTATTTGAAAACACAATCAAGATTGTTCAGATGTCTGAAGTTAAATCTTTTCTTTTAAGCTTCTAGGAGCATGTGTATCAAACTGTGGCAAAATCTTTCATCTAGAAGTTTGTTCGAGAGATTTTGCAAGTGAAGTTAGCAATGTTTTAAATAAGGTAGGTGAGTCAGTTTTTTAATATGGGTAAGAATTCAGTACAGAATGCTATTTTTCATCATGAATTCAGTTATGAAGCAATTCAACAAAGTTTTCTGATTTACAGACTTTATATAAACTCTTCTAGACAACATGTTCAGCTGCCATTGTCCCTCGCCTCCAACCAAATGTGTCTCCCTTTGTGCAAGCATTAAACTGTTTAATTTCCTGAAATAACACATCTATTGTTATACACACCTGTATTCGTTTTCTTCATAGTGTACTGTATTAAAGCAACATCTTTTTCTACATACTGAAATATTACAGGCTATAGTTAGTTAGGATCTGCTCTTCCAAATTAGATACAAAATAGAAGTCCTTTATGAAAGGGACAATGCACTGAGCTGTGCAATAGAGAATACTTGTGAGTGTTAAAACAACTATATTCTTTCTACTTTCAGGGTCATCCGAGGGTCTGTGAAAAATTAAAAGCCCTAATGGTAGAATGGGCAGAAGACTTCAAGAATGACCCACAGCTTAGTCTGATATCAGCAATGATAAAAAACCTAAAGGAGCAAGGAGTAGCATTTCCAACAGCAGGCTCTCAGGTGTGTATACACCGCATATAGAACCACTTTGCTTTCTAAAAACTCAATTATAACAAAGGTTACATTTTACAAGGGGTTTGTTAATTGACCATTTTCACATCGCCTGAAATCATGACTTAGTCATACTGCTTGTGTAATTGGAGTATCCTTTTGCAGTACTTAAATCGCATTTAATTTACTACAGCATATTACTGCGATTTCGTGGCAGATTAAAACATAAATATGAAAAAGTACTTATTGTGTATTACCAGTTGCTTGCTGTTATGTATTCGTAATACTCTCCGGGAATGGTATCTGCATCTCCCTGTTGTTTAAGAAAAACAGAAAGAATGTATCAAGAGTAAGATGCTGAAATCTGTATTTTCAGTGTAGTTAATTTTAAGCACTGATAGTTTATTTTGAAATACTTTTTCTTTTATCTGAGTTAGGAGGCAGACCAGGCAAAAGCAAGCCCTGCTTTAGTAGCTAAGGACCCCACAACAGCAGCAACTAAAAAGGAAGAGGAGGACCTGGCAAAAGGCAAGTTGAATTGTTGCAGCTATTGAAAGATCAGTTCCAGATTGACCTGGACTCCAAAGTAATGTGTGAGACACCACCAACCAAATCAAAAACACAAATGTGGGTGAATTAGTTTTTATATGTGTTTTGTTTTTTTGACTACACCTTTTAATCTTAGTGATATGAAATTCCATTTTTAAAAATAGACCTGTATTGCTGTAATAAAAGTAAAATAGATAAAACAACACTTAATGTTTATTATTATTATTATTATTATTATTGATGATGATTTATAATTTAAAAAAAAACGCATAAACAAACAGTCTCGCTACACCGTGTAACAATTTTTTTTTTTTTTTTTTTTTTTTTTTTTGTTCCTGGGTAGTAAGTGTTATTTCCTAATTGCTTATGCCTCAAAAGTATAGAAAATGGCTATTATTCCCCACAAACTTTGCTTTTGTGACCAGGACAGTGATATTTTGAAATTTACCTATTTTCCAGAACATTCCAGATAGATTCAGTGCTGACTAAACTTGGAGTAACTTCTAGAACTTTCCAGTAATATAAATAGTAGTATAAATACAGGGGCCTTAAGCCCACCAGTTCAGTTTAGTTCCAGCTGCCTAAGTGGATACATATCTGCATTTTTCTGAGATGGCATCAAGAGGCTGCAATGGTGGCATTCCTGATGGGTCTCCAAGGTGGCTTTACCAAGTTTCCCTGCTATCTTTGCCTTTGGGACAGCAGGGACACCAAGGCACACTACCACAGGCGGGACTGGCCACAACGGACCAAGTTCTCTGTGGGGAGGAACAACATCAAGTGGGAGCCACTGGTGGACCCCCGGAAGGTGCTGATGCCACCATTGCACATCAAATTGGGCCTTATGAAACAATTTGTCAGAGCTCTAGATAAGGAGTCGGCAGCCTTCAAGTACCTTCAAGACTTCTTCCCTAAGCTGTCTGAGGCAAAGGTCAAAGCCGGTGTCTTCGTCGGGCCACAGATAAAGAAGATCCAGGAGTGCAATGAATTCCCCAAGAAGCTCACTAGTAAGGAGAAATCGGCTTGGAACAGCTTTGTCGCAGTGGTTCGGGGCTTCCTGGGCAATCGCAAGGCCGAAAACTATGTGGAGCTGGTTGAGACTCTGGTGAAGAACTACGGCACAATGGGCTGTAGGATGTCCCTCAAAGTCCATATCCTTGATGCTCATCTTGATAAGTTCAAGGAGAACATGGGAGCGTACTCGGAGGAGCAAGGCGAGCGCTTCTACCAGGATATACTGGACTTTGAACGCCACTACCAAGGACAGTATAACGAGAACATGATGGGAGACTACATTTGGGGGCTGATTCGTGAAAGTGATTTACAGTATAATCGTAAATCTTGAAAAACTACTCACTTCTAAATCTTTTGTAGTCATTTTTGTATTACTTTAGTATAAACACATGTTAATTTGGATTCATATGTTGTTTTTTTCTGACTTTATGTGAACGAAAGACACACATTCGCCCGTTTTCTCATTGGAAATAGGTAAATTTCAAAATATCACTGTCCTGATCACAAAAGCAAAGTTTGTGGGGAATAATAGCCATTTTCTGTACTTTTGAGGCATAAGCAATTAGGAAATAACACTACCCAGGAACAAAAATTGTGTTACATAGTGCTATCATGTGCTGTCTTTTTTTTTTTTGGTCTGGTCAAGGTTTTCCTCCAACACTAATGCTTTTTCAAAAGGCCTACACTATATGTAAACAATTGTAAACCCAGTGTGAGAGAATCATATTCTTGGGTTCGTACTGCTCCTGCATGCATAGATAGATAGATAGATCAGTATCTATATGCCAGTGATGTGGTGTAACCTTTCTTTATATCCAGCTATCGAGTTATCGTTAAAAGAACAAAGGCCACAGCAGCAGGGCCTCATCAGCCTGTATCCTAGTGCATCAAGCCTTGCAACAAACACAAAATCAGAGGGCAGAAAAGTGCGAGCGATTTATGACTTTGAAGCTGCTGAGGACAATGAACTGACATTTAAAGCGGGGGAAATCATCACAATTCTTGACAACAGGTAAATCGGAAGAGCATGTTGATCTGATCATATTCCAGCTGCTGTCCTGTGAGAGCATACACATGAAATTATTTAGTTCTTTCTCTAAAGAAGTCTTATTTTATCACAGTTCAGTATGTCCCCTGAAGAAAGGCCAGCAGAACATATCAACTAGATTCTTATGATTCACGTGTCAACTAGATTCTTATGATTCACATGTATCAACTGGGAGCAAAACTTTATAGTTTTTTTTTTTTTTTTTAAAGAAGGGTTTGTAAAGCAAATGGTCTGCATTTGTCTGCTTTAGCACAGTATTTTGAAAAACAATGCTAAATGTTTACAATCCCTGTGATTTTGTTTCAACTATACATCCTAATAGTAAAACCAGGACCTAATCTGTTACCAACCGTTAATTGTAATGTACCACATATTGTATTAATCTCTGTAACTTTAAACATGTAGGCAGAGCCCTTTTCCCCATCTAACAAGTTAAATACAAAACGAGGGCAGTAATCTGCAAAACTAGTTCAGGATCAGTTGTCTTACAATTAACGAATAGTCTAATATCTAAGGTTTTCATTAATACAAATTGCAGTTATGCCCTTGCTTAATCAGTTGTTATCACCTGCATGGATGCATATTGTACATGTATACCGTACAGCACACAGTGTACATATTCAGAAAAGGCACTGGAGTTCTAAATGTTTTCTAAGGCAAAAAAACCCGATCGTTTATTGCATTTATATAGTGCATTTTATACAAAAGTATTGCAAAGCACTGTACAGTGCAGTGCAGAAAAAAGAACAAACCACAATACATTTATCTAGCATGTCACACATATAACTGCCACAGTCAGCCCATTTAAATAACAGTATACACATTACACAAAAGCAGCAATTTTAAAGTTACATTAAAACCCACTAAGATGATAAAGCCATTTTACAGAGGTGTAAACTGTAACGGTTCAAGCTTCCCTGACCAAACCAAGACAGAGCATTACATAATTTCGGAGCTCTACAAGAAAAAGCCCTCCCTCCCATGATGCTTTTGTTGACCCTTGGAATAACCAGCAGCCCCGCATCTTGTGATCTCAGAGTATGGTTTGGAAGATACAGGGTCAGTAACTCCTGCAAGTAACTAGGTGTGAATCCATTTAGGGCTTTATAGGTGTACAGCAAAATCTTAAAATCTATTCTATACTGCACAGGGATTTGGTGTAATGAGGCCAAAAGTAATTTGTTCACGTTTCCTGATTTTAGTCAGAATTCTAGTAGCAGTATTCTGAACAAGCTACAAGCAGGATACCACATGTTTTGGGACAGCAGAAAATAGTGCTTTGCAATAATCAGTTCTAGAGGATCAGTGTTGAATATCAATAATTGTCAACCTTTGTGTGGTAGTTTTATCTGTAAATACTTAAGAGATGAAAGCGAGTTGTACTTTACGACGAAGAGGGGCACAGGTACATTCTAGGAGCAATACAGGTACAAACTAGTGATGATAAAATCACAGCTTAAATATAGTTAAAACATGTGTAAAGAAATGGCATACTGATCATTTATTTTATTATAACCGTATTGAACTTTGAGAATGTAGACAGTCCAAAATATTATAATATAATATAATTTCCATTTGTTTAATTTGTCTCCGCTATGGATCTCACAATAACTTTGCATTTGTCCAACAGTGACCCAAACTGGTGGAAGGGTGAAACATATCAAGCAATCGGTTTATTTCCTTCAAACTTCGTGACCGCAGACCTTACTGCAGAGCCTGACATGAGTAAGTAATGTCTCTTTTGATAAGTTGCATCTATCTGTCTCATACAGTATATTGTGAATTCAAAGTGATTTTATTACCATTTTGTTTTGTAGTCAAAACAGAGAAGAAAACGGTGCAGTTTAGTGATGAAATCCAAATAGAGACATTGGAACCTGAACCAGAGCCAGTGTATATTGATGAAGTAAGTATCCATGTTACAGTTCTGGTGAGTTGCAGTAGCTTTCCTAGAAGAGTGTGCGGATGTATGATGTTTTTTAAAAGATGGTCCCGTCCAGTTTTTGTAATCCTACAATGGTTTAATGTTTCTAAATTGTGTCCTAGCTAATGGAATTCGTCCAGCCCTTGCTTATTCAAGGCTGATTTACTGTAATGTGCCAATCGATTCTTTTAGCCATATATTTATGAATTAATTGACTGTAAAAACGATATAGCTGCACCATGAACAGTGTGCATCATAAAAAGAAACACACATTGGAAAATGTCACAATTTTACTTGAAACGTTTTGATTTTAATGTCTTAATATTTTGGCTTATTTAGGATAAAATAGACCTGTTGCAACAAATGTTACAAAGTGCCGACCCTACGGATGGTCAGCCAGAATCCCCCGAACTACTGCATCTTGAGGGTAGGCTGATCCGCTGTCCTTCTTTATATTGCATTTATTTATTTATAATAAGCAAGCTCTTGATACATCGACCATTGGGGTTTTCTTTTAAGATGCTGTTTTTAATATTTACTTTAATTCATTCAAGATTTATATATATATATATATATATATATATATATATATATATATATATATATATATATATATATATATATATATATATATATGCTTGTAGGTGCCTGCCATCAAATGGAACCTATGATTGATCAGAAGCTTGAAGACATTGATAGGTATATTTTTTCTTTGCAGTTATTTTCCCCTCATTAGAATAGCTTGCTATTTCAGCATATTCTGTACTGTACAAGCAGAGCTTTTCCATGATTCTGAATTTCAAGTAGTCACAAATAAAAATGGAACATTACTATGTGCAAAAAACTATGATTTACAGTGACTTTGCATGTTGTATTTATAAACAGTAAATACCTTTCTGAAATTAGAATTTTTTTAAAATGCTGCTGCTGACATCTGAAAAATACATGGACAGAACCACTTGCATGGGGCCTCCTGTATGGCAAGAATGATCTGACTGCAGTGAGGGACTGACTAAGAACTCCCACTAAATGTCTTTGTAAGCTGTGGTCGCCTGGGGCTTCAATAAACCCAATAAATAATATTGCTTTCAGGAAACACTCTGAACTGTCAGAACTGAACGTAAAGGTGATGGAGGCCCTTTCACTATATGCAAAACTAATGAATGAAGACCCTGTGTGTGCCATGTATGCTAAGCTGCAAAGCCAGCAATATTATATGCAACAGCCTGCTTCAGCCATTTCACAGGTATGACACATAACTATGCCAGTTCATTCTGTTGTTAATAAAATAGTTAACATTATTTTTATTATTGTTTTTCCATGACAAACATCACCAGCAAAATGAATGACAATGGTTATATTAGAACAAATAATTTAAAGAATAGTGTAGGAAGTGCATTATTTAGTTTTCTTATTTGAATTTTACAGACTTAACCAGTGTCGTTGTTTAGAAACACTAATTGTGAATTATGATAGAACGCCACAGATAACATTAAGCTTTTAACATTCCGAGATGCAGAGCTGTTCGTGTAGTGCCACTGGGCTCCCCCTTGTGGTAACATCACAATGTACAAGCGCACTAAAATATGAACAATTGAAACACTTTACTTTCTTTTTAAATGTAAAATGTTCGTATTAAACTGGGGTAGTTTGGAAGTCTAGTCCGTGGATATGTTTTACATCTATATTAAATGCTATAACCCGATTGATCAAGGAATAATCAATTTTATAACAGGTGAATGTTTCGCAAGAAAAATAACTAAATTACAGAAACGTGTTTAAATTTTGTATGTTTTTGTCATTGTCTGTCTGTATCGTAACCACACTGGCCATTAGTAACAGCAAAAAGATTGCGCTGCTCTGGTGTGAATGTTTTGCATGTATTTAGAAGTCCTTTTTGATCTTTTACAATGGTTTCACCACTAGGTTTACCCTGGACAAGCACAAAGCAGTGCATATGTAGTAAATGGTGGTGCTCAAATGGGACCAGTACAGGGCTACAGTGTTCCACAAGAACAGCAGCCGTCCTTGAACCAAGGAGCACTTCCACCAAACTCAGGAGCTACCCTGACCAGCCAGCCAGATCAAAGCACCTACACAAAGTAATTAAACTAACTTTAAATACAAAAGTTTTGGCGATAAGGCTTTTTGTTGAAAGCAAATTAGGGTATTCTAAAACCACCTGGCTTTTTATCCAAATCTGAGGTAGTTTATAAGTGGAAATGTTTGAACTAACATAAAAACTGATTTGAGTCTTTTGTCTCCCCCCCACCCTGCAGCACTATGGTAAATTCAGTACCAGGAAGCACATATATGAACCAGCCTCCTGTCTACAGCCCATCTGCTCATGCTGCTGCTAGTGCTGACATGTCTGCATACCCAAATATGCCAAACTACACTGTTGCCTCTACAAGCCTTCCCCAGCAAGCAGACAGTCAACAGCAATCTCATTACTCTCAAAAGGCACTGCTATAGGACCTCAGGCTTTGAGCATTCCTTATCTAGATCAGCCTCTGCTAGGCATCCTACTGTAGACCTTACTTTTAATTTACAGCAGCCATGCTTTGGCCCTCCGTTCTCTATACATTGGGACAAAGAGTTAACAACAACTCTACCACATCACAATATCACTATGACTGCTTTATTTTTTAAAGGATTTTTTATTTTATTTTATTTATTTTTTTTGCAGAGAGCGATTATTTTGTTCTCTGTAAAATTGTTATTATCATTACTATTTATGCTGGGTGCAGCTGGCTAAACTGTGAAAGTTTTAAACATTGTGTTGCAAATATTGTACATATATTGGGGATGCGATTTTCATTAGGAGTCAGTTTGGCTTGCCATAGTGATCATGTTAGCACCTCTAACTCGGTGTTAAATTAATTTGCATCATAAATGTATAAAGAGCTAGGTATTATGTTTTTGTAGTGTATTTTAATGTGTGTGTGTGTGTGTGTGTGTGTGTGTGTATATATATATATATATATATATATATATATATATATTATATTATATATATATATATATATATATATGCATATGCATATGCTGCGGTATAAACAGTGCTTTATTTGTGTCTACATAATCCAGTTGTTATTTTAAACTATGCCGTATTTTATGTATAATCTTCCTTGTGAAACTGGATGTTTATCATAACACTACAGGAAGACCCATGCTTTAATGTAGAAACTTGAGTAAATCCTAAAATTAAATATCTAAATTGTAATGAGCACTAATATAGAATTATCTTGTCATTGAAGTAAGGCTGAGATATAAGTTTAAATATTTAGTTTTGTGTTTTTAAATGTCTGTCTTCAGTCCAGGAAGTTATTGTACATTGTGTTCAGCCGTTTGTCTTTTCTTTTAAAGCGCGCTTTAAGTCGGCCTTTGCTGTGTAGTTGTAAAACTAGACTTCCAGATTAGCAAGGGAATCATT
This sequence comes from Polyodon spathula, assembly GCF_017654505.1. Taxonomy (NCBI): domain Eukaryota; kingdom Metazoa; phylum Chordata; class Actinopteri; order Acipenseriformes; family Polyodontidae; genus Polyodon; species Polyodon spathula. Next base: position 9,874,148 of record NC_054537.1, on the reverse strand, counting down.
ATACCATCCATAATACTGTACTCATCCATCAGACGGTTAAAACAACAAAAGGAAAGATGCTTTGAAGGGAACTGACAAAAGGGAAATAAACAGTATATGACAGTAAATGTTAATACAATGTGGTTTTCCTATTGATGCATTTCTAAACACATAATGCTTTAGCATCTTGACCATGAGTGCATTATTCCTTTTGTCCAATGGGAGTACTGATGTGAATTTCTGTATTTTTAATTGTGTATGTATATTTAAGTAACGTGTTATGATGGTTCATATGATCAAAGACCATATTGTTGTTGTTTTTTGTTTGTTTTGTTTGCAATGTCCTGATCAAGTGAAACATGTTATTGTAGATGCTAGTTAAACCTATATCTCAGCATTTTAGCATGTCTTGTGTAGGTACTAAAGACAGCAGAATTATGACTTGACTTTTGACCAAGGATACTGGAAAGTATGAATGTTCTTTTAAGATGTGTACCTGAAAATGTACTGCATGTGTTCAATTACAGAATATATTGATCACTGTCAACAAAACTGTTTGTCAAGTGTTGCTGCTTTTTAGGTTTGACATTTGGTTTTTATGTTTTGTTGAGGACAATATTTTCTATCTACTTTATATTACTGTATAGTGTTTTTACAGCATATTGGCCATGTATCTTCCTGCCCAGCAATATGAATATATAAACTCCCTTCTGAGCTTAAGTATCAAGCATCAAAGTTGTCATTGTTTGAGAGGTCACAATGACTTACCAGATATACATGTTGACAGTAAAACTCAGTATATCTTGTATAGTATACACTGTAGAACAGAAGTTTGATCGGTAGCACACTGACAGCAGGTACTGACAGTTGTTTGTGAAATGAATTTTTACAATATGTACTACATAAAAAATACAGTACTCTTCAAACCAAGGCCTCTCGGGTTTTAATTTGACCAGGATAATGGTCAATTCTGAAAATAGTGCAGTCTGGAAATGAATGTTAGATAAAATCTGCTGGTTGCAAGTCTGTTTCTTTAACCACTGGACCACACAGGTGTGTGTGCGTGTGCGTGTGTGTAACATTTAGGGCATTGGCTGATCCAACAGTTAGTATATTTATAATCATGTTGACACACATTTCTGTTGCTGTTATCAGAGCCACAGCTGGATTTTTTGGGTGTTTTACATCACTGGGGAATAACCAATGATTGCATCAATAACCAATCTGTGGTTATCCCTAAAAATAAGTCGTTTTGTAATATGAGACTTAATGATATCTGATGTTAAACAACGCTTCGCAAAATGAAAATATATTTTTAACATCTGAAAAGGCGTTTCGTGAACTGCAAATGTGATTGAATAAATCAAATGGGCTTAAAGAAAACAGTGCTTTAAAAAAAATATATATATCTATATATATATATATATATATATATATAATCCTTTTTCAACATGTACCGTTAACACATGACATGTTTTAACTGAGGAACCCTACTAAAACATCATGGTAAAAAAACAAAACATCTTTAATAGATCTTTACTTGAAATGTAGCATCCCCTTTTAACTAATGCATTCAAATGCATCTGATAACATGTCTCGACAGTATCCCACTTCAAACGTATAGGGAAATGCTCAGAACTGCCCTCAAGTAGGCAGTGATAATCTTAACATGCGACTTGTTTATTGCTTTTTTTCACAAAGCAATATTTTAATGATGTCAAAATGGAGATAATCAAAATTTGTCTATATGCCCTTTTTAGATAATGTATCTGTTTTTTTTGTTTTTTTTTCTGGGTAAATGTTTTGGATAACATTTATAATATTTAAACAATTATTATGTTTTTGCAACAACACCTGCATCCCTCACTGTCCTCCAAGAAGCTGTGCATTCACTTGGTGAACACTGTGTGTGATATGGATACTAAGGAGATGGATTTTATTTGTGATATTTTGCAGCACTGAGGAATCCAGTTTTTAATTGCCTCCTGTTTTTTTTTTTGTTGTTTTTTTGTTGTTTTTTTTTGAAGGAGGCATTTTTACAGTAATGTTACACAACTGAAAAACAAACAACTTGAGAGTGCTAAACAGACCTGGAATGATGCTATTGAGTAGCTGGCTTTTAGGTTTCTAAATGTTTACGTCTAAATGTTAACTCCAAAAATAGTCAATCTGTATTTTCACATGCTTGTCTGGGCCCAATTTTAGGTGAAAAATTGAGCTAAACTGTAGCTATTGTAAAACAAAGGGCCTTGTGGTTACTTTAAATGTAATACAAAAAGGTTTTGTTAAAAAGTATTTCTGTTTTATTCAAATGGAATACTGTACAGGTGTTTTTCATTCTCCTATTAATGTTTGACATGCTTTTTATTTCTGCCCATATCATATTGTATTGATTCCAAGGTCTATTAAAATACACATTAAAAGATCACAATGTCAATACTTAGCAATTCAATAAAAATACCAAAAGGCAACTCAGATGTACAAAACATTGTCAGTAGGATAATAAAGGTATACAATGCCTAATGCAGTGTAAGCACTCAGCGTACAGAGTCCAGGACTGGTCTGGCATGTGGAAAATGCTAGCTAATTCAAACAATTATAAAAGGCCTGCGCTCTGGGTCTGTATCATATACTAAACTGACTTTAAATGGGATCAGGGAAGAAATTCAAATGTGCCTTGTCTGAAATCCTGCAGTTTTCAGCCCTGTGCATCCCTGTTTTCATAGTCATTCAGAGGTTCGCCACCATCGTCAAGTGGGTTAAGAAGGCACAGGGGCAGAACGACGGGGATGCAAACGCTGCTTACTGGCTTGTTGTGGCTTCCTCTGTTGCTTATGTCACATCTGTGGCCTTGATTATCTGGGTTCCTATGAAATACATGATAACCAAAAAAAGGAAGTTTTTCACTGAAAGGAAGAAGTGGTAAGTCATTTCTCTTGTTTCTTATTTTAAATTTTTTTAATCTTTTTTTTTTGTTTGTTTTTGAAATGCTGTAAATAGACATTTTTAAATCTTCATTTTGAAATTGAAAGCTGCTTGAAGAAATGTGGGTTTTCCATGGGTTATTCAAAGCAACAGTTCTTCCTCTATGACAAGTGCATGTGTCCTATACTGTTACCTCCTACAGTATGTGCTGTTTACATGTACTGTATGCTTGTATATGCAATTGCCCTACTAAAGAATATACACTAGATTCTCGTAGCTCTTTACTCCATAACTAGAACTATATAACTCACACATCTGATTTAGGGGTGCGTGAAGTTCTTTCTTATTTGTTTTAGAATTGAATAGGTGTTTTTCCTTTCAGAAACATTTTGCACTAAATGTGGCCCTATCACCACTTTTTGTCAGTGAGAAAATGAAGTGCATTATCCACAAAGTCCTAAAATCCAATGCATATTAAATTATTTGTCGGCAAACTTTGTGTTTTAGGAGACTAATCCTTCTGATGTATGTGATTTTCTCAACATTGCCTTGCTTTGCATTCCTAATAGCCAGCACGGAGGTAATATACAGTACCAGTCTGTGATTTTAGTCTTTTCAGTTACCTTACAACTAGAATTCCTATTGGAAAGTCATCTTTACCTCAACTATTACAATGTCATGTCAAATCTAATTAAAATTAGGGTCTGCTTTTTAAAACAGACAATTTCCAAACCCATTACAGAACCAGAATAAAGCAAGCAAGGCAAAAACAATATCGGTAGCCTGAACAAATCATTTACTGTATGAAATGACTCATCTAAAGCACAGCACATCTGGTCACATGTGAAATAAACCCCTCCCAGTTCCAAGTGCATTAGCTTTGCATTCTATCTGAACTCTTTCAGCACTGACCTACATATAAGTCGTGGAAAGACTGGGAACAATTTACAATGGCAGGCTGTAAATCTGTTGTTTGTTTTTCTCAGTTTAAGACATGTGATTCGTTATCCTAGTGTGCTTTCTGTGATGTTATTTAAGTGCTGATTTGATCAAACTATACCCTGTGGTGATAAACCACAGCTGGATTATTTTAGAATATTTCACAGAACCGGAAAATCCACTAGATTGAATAAACTACTTATTTTTTAGTGTAGGGTAATTCTGGGATAACCACAGATACTGCAATCTGTAAAATGTTTTTAAAAAATCCAGCTGTGGCTTATCCTAGTGATTGATCTGTGGCTTATTCCTTTGTGCTCAAAGCTGAGGTTACTAATATATATATATATATATATATATATATATATATATATATATATATATATATATATATATATATACACACACATACATACACACACACACACACACACACTGAGTGTACAAAACATTAGGAACACCTGCTCTTTTAATGAAATAGACTGACAAGGTGAATCCAGGTGAAAGCTATGATCCCTTATTGATGTAACCTGTTAAATCCACTTCAATCAGTGTAGATGAAGGGGAGACAGGTTAAAGAAGGATTTTTAAGCCTTGACACAATTGAGACATGGATTGTGTATGTGTACCATTCAGAGGGTATAGGTGCCAGGCGCGTCGGTTTGAGTGTGTCAAGAACTGCAACGCTGCTGGGTTTTTCACGCTCAGCAGTTTCCTGTGTGTATCAAGGATGGTCCACCACCCAAAGGACATCCAGCCAACGGCAGGCCAGTGGTCGAAAACGGCTCATTGATGAAAGAGGCCAAATGAGGCTGACACGAATTGTGCAGAGCAACAGACTGGCTACAGTTAGTCAACTGACAGTCCAGTACAACATTGGTGCCGAAAGACCCATAAAAGAATGCACAACTCGTCATACCGTGACACGAATACTGCAGCTGATGACCTAACAGAGTTCCACTTCTTTCAGCAAAACAAGAAATTGCGGTTGCAGTTGACTAAGGAACAAAAACACTGGACACTGAAGGATTGGAAAAACATTGCCTGGTCTGATGAATCCCAGTTCCTGCGGTTTCACGCTGAGGACTAGGGTATAGAGAAAACATCCACCATGCCGCGTGTCAACATTGCAGGCTGGTGGTGGTGGTGTGATGACGTGTGGGATGTTTTTTTATGGCACACAATTGGGCCACTTGATAAAAGTGGAGCAACGTTTGAATGCCACAGGATATCTGAACATCATTGCCAATCAGGTGCATCCCTTCATGGCAGCAGTGTATCCATCCGCTAATGGATTTTTTCAGCAGGATAATTTAATGCCCCATGCCACAAGGCTAGGATTTTCCAGGAATGGTTTAAGTATAAAGGTTAGTTTAGCAAGAACATGGAGGCTCTGGAATGGATACCAGTACAGTCTTCAGGTGGACCACTGGGGATCTTTCAGGATCTTTCTCAAATTAACGTGGTGATGCATGGATGTTTTTATTGTGGACTTGCTTGTACCAGTATAGACAGCTTCTAACAAAATAACTTAATAATATGAAGATCGATAGAGGCATCTGTGCAATGACAATATTAACACCTTTTAATGTGTTCTGATGCTTTGATGGATTCTGAACTGCTGCAGGTGACAAGAGGTTCAAAACTCTCTTACTGCCTCTGCAAGCATCCCCGAGCCTTTAGTGCAGGGGTGAGATGCTCAACTGTAGTGTGCCCAGGCTCTCCATCACATGACTGGTCTGTTTGCCGTTCAGATGGCATCCCTGCAGTGTATTCTGTCCTGTTCAAAAGTTGCATCTCCCAATGGGAAACAGAGCCGATGTATTTGGACTGAGGGATTGTTGATGTTTCACAAAGAAGTGACACCTCTATGGGACATTCAGCTTCCCCAGGGAAATTAGATGCAGCAATCATTGAGGAATTGTCACTAATTCCTGCAGAACAATGTAAACCTGTGATTCAATATAGTTTTCTAACAGTAGGACAGATTCTGTTTTTACAATGCAATTTCTGTCAGAAAACTCAGAGTATGAAAACTCATCTGTAACTGTCAGGAAATTTGTCTTTCCACAAATGTCTGTACTGTTGTTAAGGTTTGTGTTTGAGTTATACATTCTATTTCAGTATACAGTAAAAATGACTTTTTAAAATTGATTTCCTTTTGTACCCTGCCTTACCTATTTGTGATGTGTGCACTGGTACTAATTGTTCTACATTTTGCTGCTCCACGCTGAGAGTTTTTTTTCTCTATTTCTCAGTGTCTGCCATCTTGCTTGCAGGCCTTGGAAAATGTACATAACAACAGGTCAGCAGTGATCATGACTATTCATTAGATGTCTCCTGTATAATATCAATGAGGTGGTGCCTCCATTCCTTTTTCTGTTACATGGCAACATAATATAACCGACTGAATTAGGACTTAATGAAGCCTGCCCAGTAGTTTTGTTATTTTAGATTGCTGCTTCCTCCATTAAGGAAGACATAGTTTTTGTAAACGTGGTACCTTTTCTGGAAGGAGAATCCATCCATAACCAATACATCCTCAGCAAGCGCATAAAAGCTCTGTGTGTTATTCTTTCTTGTCGCTTCTTTTTGTTTCGGCTGCTCAGCCAAGCGCTGGGGACCCGAAACGGGAGTTGACTGCTTTAGATCCTGGAGGAAGGGCTGCCCTCAGCTAAGGATTTCCTGAGGTTTCCCCCTAAAAAAAATTTAAAATATCCAAGTAGGGTTTTTTTCCTTACCTGAGTGCTGAGCGGTTCGTATTTAGTTCTGCGAGACTGGGCTCTCTTCCCCCAGCGCTGTTATGCTCTGGGGGACGGGCAGTGTCTCAGCTGCTGATTTTCATTAAATTCAATATTTGGGGGTTAGGTGGCAGAGTGCCACTGTGGAGAGCGTTAAATATTTAATATTATTCATTCATGGTTTGGTGGCCTCATCATTTCGGGGTTTCTACAGCCACTTCTTATCTGCGGCACTGGGATGTATGTAACTGTTCATGTTTTTCTAGCCAGCCTCATGCAGGTAGCCGTCGGGCACCGGATGAGACCTCTGGCCAAATTTATATTTCAATCGGGCCCTGAGTGCCCTTCACAGTCATAAATCATCTGCAATTGCAATCGCTATCATCATCATCATCATCATCATCATCATTAATAATTCAGTGCAATCCATTTAAGTAGATAACAAGTCGCTTACTTAAATATTAACAAATGTACTTTTTTAGTTTATGATTAGTTATCCACTTATAATAACCTAATACAAAAGGCCAGCTAAAACTGTTCTGCAAAGCAAGTCGATTGGGGTTCAATTTCAGTTACTGTAACCCCGCAGAACTATTAAATACGAACCTCTCATCACTCAGGTAAGGAAAAAACCCCTACTCACATATTTTTTATTTTTTTAGGGGGGAAACCGCAGGAAATCCGTGGCTGAAGGCAGCCCTTCCTCCAGGATCTAAGCGGTCAACTCCCGTTTCGGGTTCCCAGCGCTTGCTGATGACGTATTGGTTATGGGGGGATTTACAAATCATGCACACTAGAAGATTTGTTGATCATAACTTTTATTTTTTAAATCTGCTAGCTTGTTCCTACTATACAGCCTCATCTTATGACTATTTATTATCATATGATGATCTGCCTTTTTATACCTGTAGTTTAGCCTTTTCCATGTTCTTGAGAAACATGCAATATCGTGTCCTTTCAATATTTCTTTTATGGACAAAGATTATACTTCAGGTTTCTTTTTTTTCTGTTGTGTATTTGTGACAAATGACCACAAAACCGTTATGAGTAGCTTTTTAGAAGAATGTATTTGAGGTTGTTTATGTTCTGCATTGAAACATAATGAAACCTATACATTCTGCAACCATTTTCTGTCAGGGCTTTCGCCTTTTTGACGTACTGTATGTTTTTTACAGGTGCAGATAAACAGTAACTTGGAATTTCATCTGTACGATACCCTCACTGAGCTCCCTGATTTGCTTAGATGTAACTGATAGACTTCGGAAATGTCGTCTTACAGGGCAAATGCAAGGCAAGTTAAGCGTGGTGACCTGCCTGATATAATTGTGTATTTTTCCATATGACAAATTATAGGAATGTATTATAGTAACGATTTGGGGGTGGGGGTGGGGATTCCGTTGCACTAACATCCCGACCCCTAGATTGGCAAAACTTACCAGCATGCTTCAAACTCAGTCTTAACCCACCCTAGGGTATCTCCCTGGTGACAAATCCAAAGCAACCCCTTTAACAAACAACAAAACACACTCTCAATTAAACAGGTGCCCCTCCCAAACAGAGTCATTTTAATTTATTTTTGACATTTTAAAAAAATATCTATTTTTACAATTGTTATAAGTGATTATGTTTATGTGGTAATGTTGCTCTGATATTGAGCTATCACTTTACATACAGTAGAGAGAGTAGGTGAAAGGTCACACTGTCGCATGATTTGAATGGAATGAGGAAGTCTGTTTAATTAGGCTGTTAGGATTCTCCAGGTAAGCATAAAGCAGGCTCAGAGGCCTGCAAAGACAGATACAGAGAAAATAACAGAATTTTAAACATTTTATATAAGGGAAATGCAACAAAAACTAAATTATTTTCAGAATTCAAAAGCTATATAGTATATTTGTTTTCTTTTAAATAGACAGAACAGTGACCCTATTGTTGTTATTGTTTCTGTTAGCTGCAGAGACTGAAAGGGATGCTGGGATTCCTAGTCCTGTTCTGACAAATCTGGAGCAAGTTCCAACTGTATCTGGGAAGATTGATGGAAATGAAGACGAAAATCGTGGAGCTACAGGATTAGAAGCCAATGGATCTGTGACGGGGAACAGCACTGGAGAATCGGGAAAACCGTTACAGCATCTCAGGATACAGCACAGCAAGCTTCAGTTACTACACAACACAGTACACACCTCCTGGGCATCTGAAGTTTCTGTCCATAAATGATGCAAGGGCAGAAAATTGATTGTTTCGTGTTCTGGTTTGATACCATAGAGCTGGTGAGAGTTGCCGGTCTTCCCCCGGTTTTCAGGTCTGGATGGGTTTATCCAGTATAAATCTTTAGCTATATTTCTCTATTGAGGTTGATTGTGAAACCCAAAAATCCCATTCTGAGTTCCTTGGGAGTGTTTTTGCAAGATATTTCCTTCCTCTTCCTCCGAATAGGACTGATTGCAGTATTTGGATATGTAACTACTCTGATCTACCTGTTTAAAAATCTTTTGGTATTTTTAGCTTTCGTTTATTTTAACTTCATGACAAAGCTTAAGCTCTTCAACACTGAGAGAATGTTCTAATGACAAGGGAGATACAATACCACTGCTGGTAATTTCTTCATCATAATTTTATGTCAGTGTTTTTATTTTTATAGCATTGTAAGTTTTGTATCTATACAATGGAGGATAAAAAGGTAGAACCTTTTTTCTTGTGTTGTACAGGGATCTTGATTTTAGCTTCTAGTGATAAGGTCTCATTTCAGTTATTGAGGAATAAGGACTTCTTTTAGACAGCCACATTTTGAATTCTGTGCCATTAGCTTTGTCACATATTCATCAGTAAGTGTTAAGAATTAATTTTTAACATTGGGTTTTTGTTTTGTTGAGAGGTTTTCATTTTGGTTATTTTACTGGGCCTCGTACTCACACAGCCTCGATGCGGTTGTGTATTCAGCTTGCTCTTAATACGGTTTAAGTACACAGTTTGGTTACAAAAGGCAGCGACAACCGTACTAGTTAATCCTGTTCGAAACAAGTAGCAAGTTCGGTTATTAATTCAGTTTGGTTTGTTAATGTGCAGCAACTCTTTGTATGTGCATTAAAACTGCACTAAAACAACCGCAGTAGGTGCTTGGTGGATTTTTGCGCAAGTATTGATAAACATGGCTACTGACCGCAGACTCATTTGGTCCGAAGAAGAGACCAAAAAATAATTAAGTGTTTGGTCTGAGGAAGGGGTCCAGGCTAAACTGGATGGCAGCAAACGAAGTTCATTTAGCAGTGCATTTCCAAATGTATTTAGCAGAGCAGAAAAAGCTAGTGTGTCCGCTGGTTTTGCAGAAAAGAGCATAGCTCTGCTTGACGAGCTCTCGATCGATTATGTACTGTACTTTCTTCCCAAAGCATAAACAGAAACACAGCCTCCACGCTGCCGCCACACAAACCTAACGAATGCCGTGTAGTGCTGGTCCGTGTTCAGTTGTCTGTTTTAGCAGGGAGTGCACTCACTTCAATAAGGAAAGGCGTGTGTTTACAACAAACAACCACAGCGAGTGTGGTTTTTTAATATGGTTGTCGTGCCAACTGCAGTGTGTGTGTGTACAAGGCCTTAAACATCGTAACTGACTAAAAGCACACTTAAAAATAATTATTGCTCTGAAAATGGTTGACTACTGTACGATATTGTGATGGTTTAGTGGTATATCAGCAGGTGGAGATATTGACTTATATAACACGGCTGCCCACAATAACCCTGCCCAGTGTAAGTGATGGATACTGTAGTAACATATCCTCATCACGTAACAAGAGCCATATAGTTGCAAGTCTTTGACTAGAATAGGAAATTTATACCTTCTTATATGTTATGGTACATTTGTATTTTAGTTATTAGAGAATTAAAACAGTAAAGCCTTGGGACTTGTAACACTCTGTCAGTCTTGATTAAATTTCTTCATGAAAAGTATGTCCAATAATAATAGCTAAGGGGAAATGGGCAGCGCTGCTTGGCCAGCTTATGTATTGTAAGGGGTTAAATAAATAATACATGAATATTACCTGAACAATCATTCCTGTAGGCGGTGTCTGCGTGGTTATACACAACTAGGCTGTCATCAAGTCCAAGTCTACATTTGCACATACATACTGTAACACTATCTCAGTCCTTGCATTACAAATGTGATCATTTATTACATGGAAGCAATAGCTGCCTAAGAGTTTACAATGAGAGTTCTGAAACAGACACACGACACAAGAGTAGGCTCTCTTTAGATATCCAGCGTGATTGCTTTCCTTGTAAGCTGTCTACAAATTGTTCAAAATCCATATATATATAAAGCTTACCAACTAAATCACCAAAAACTTAATCCAACTTTATTTTATAAAAACATAGTTTTCACACACATTTTGTGCAAGATTCCAAAAGTGTTGTTATTTTTTTCATTTCCAGATTTACCACAGAACTCTGTTGGTCATTTTCAGTAAACCACTTCTTTCGTCACTGAAGCAGGTCATACTTTGCTGAATAGTAAATTCAGAGATTTATGTGAGGAGTTTTTGACCTGTGATTTCAGCACATAAAACAAATCCATCATACAGTGTCTTCTCTTTGTACTAATTGGTTTTTGTTTTGTTTTTTTGCAATAGCCGTTCCAGACACATATCCCAGCAGGAAAACCAACTCAACAGTAGAGTGCTGAACAAATAATCTTGTGTTCTGTGTTCTATGAAAATAGGTTCTCTGAAACTATTATCCAGTTGGCCTGTTGTTCACAAGTTTGTATTTATTTTTTGAACTTTAACTTTTTTTTTTTTTTTTTAATCCAATGCTATATAAGAACATAAGAACATAAGAAAGTTTACAAACGAGAGGAGGCCATTCGGCCCATCTTGCTCGTTTGGTTGTTAGTAGCTTATTGATCCCAAAATCTCATCAAGCAGCTTCTTGAAGGATCCCAGGGTGTCAGCTTCAACAACATTTCTGGGGAGTTGATTCCAGACCCTCACAATTCTCTGTGTAAAAAAGTGTCTCCTATTTTCTGTTCTGAATGCCCCTTTTTCTAAACTCCATTTGTGACCCCTGGTCCTTGTTTCTTTTTTCAGGCTGAAAAAGTCCCTTGGGTCGACACTGTCAATACCTTTTAGAATTTTGAATGCTTGAATTAGGTCGCCACGTAGTCGTCTTTGTTCAAGACTGAACAGATTCAATTCTTTTAGCCTGTCTGCATATGACATGCCTTTTAAGCCGGAATAATTCTGGTCGCTCTTCTTTGCACTCTTTCTAGAGCAGCAATATCTTTTTTATAGCGAGGTGACCAGAACTGCACACAATATTCAAGATGAGGTCTTACAAGTGCATTGTACAGTTTTAACATTACTTCCCTTGATTTAAATTCAACACTTTTCACAATGTATCCGAGCATCTTGTTAGCCTTTTTTATAGCTTCCCCACATTGCCTAGATGAAGACATTTCTGAGTCAACAAAAACTCCTAGGTCTTTTTCATAGATTCCTTCTCCAATTTCAATATCTCCCATATGATATTTATAATGTACATTTTTATTTCCTGCGTGCAGTACCTTACACTTTTCTCTATTAAATGTCATTTGCCATGTGTCTGCCCAGTTCTGAATCTTGTCTAGATCATTTTGAATGACCTTTGCTGCTGCAACAGTGTTTGCCACTCCTCCTACTTTTGTGTCGTCTGCAAATTTAACAAGTTTGCTTACTATACCAGAATCTAAATCATTAATGTAGATTAGGAATAGCAGAGGACCTAATACTGATCCCTGTGGTACACCGCTGGTTACCACACTCCATTCTGAGGTTTTTCCTCTAATCAGTACTTTCTGTTTTCTACATGTTAACCACTCCCTAATCCATGTACATGTGTTTCCTTGAATCCCAACTGCGTTCAGTTTGAGAATTAATCTTTTGTGCGGGACTTTGTCAAAAGCTTTCTGGAAATCTAAATAAACCATGTCATATGCTTTGCAATTATCCATTATCGATGTTGCATCCTCAAAAAAATCAAGCAAGTTAGTTAGGCACGATCTCCCTTTCCTAAAACCATGTTGACTGTCTCCCAGTACCCTGTTACCATATAGGTAATTTTCCATTTTGGATCTTATTATAGTTTCCATAAGTTTGCATATAATAGAAGTCAGGCTTACTGGTCTGTAGTTACCTGGTTCAGTTTTGTTTCCCTTTTTGTGGATTGGTATTACGTTTGCAATTTTCCAGTCTGTCGGTACCACCCCTGTGTCAAGAGACTGCTGCATGATCTTGGTTAGCGGTTTGTAAATTACTTCTTTCATTTCTTTGAGTACTACTGGGAGGATCTCATATTTTAAGAGCTCCTAGTCCCTTTAACACTTCTGCCTCAGTTATGCTAAAGTTATTTAAAACTGGACAGGAACTGGATGACATGTGGGGCATGTTGTCAGTATCTTCCTTTGTAAAAACTTGTGAAAAGTAATCATTTAACATATTTGCTATTTTTTTTTCTTCCTCTACGATTTTGCCATTTGTATCTCTTAAACATTTAATCTCCTCTTTGAATGTTCTCTTGCTGTTGTAATATTGGAAAAACATTTTGGAATTGGTTTTAGCTCCCTTAGCAATGTTTATTTCTATTTCTCTCTTGGCCTTTCTAACTTCCTTTTTGACTTGCGTTTGCAGTTCTGTGTACTCTTTCTGTGTACTTTCTTTTTGGTCCTTTTTTAATGCTCTGTAAAGTGCCTTTTTTCGCTGAATATTTTTTTTTATTGATCTATTAAACCATTTTGGCAATTTAGTTTTACATTTAGATTTGTCTACTTTAGGGATATAATTGTTTTGCGCCTCTAGTACTACATTTTTGAAGAACAACCATCCTTCTTCTGTGGGTGTTTTCTCTATTTTACTCCAATCTACTTCTGTTAGTCTCTGTTTCATACCTTCATAGTTTGCTTTTCTAAAATTGTAAACCTTAGCTTTAGTCATTTCTTTTGGGGATTTAAAAAACACTTCAAATGAGACCATGTTGTGGTCTGAGTTTGCCAGTGGTTCTCTGACCTCTGTTTTAGTTATTCTATCTTCGTTATTTGAAAAGACTAAATCAAGGCATGCCTCCCCTCTAGTGGGTGCCTTGACAAATTGTGTTAGGAAGCAGTCATTTGTCATTTCCACCATTTCTATTTCATCCTTCGCGCTACCCACCGGGTTTTCCCATTTTATTTGGGGGAAGTTGAAATCCCCCATTAGTATGGCTTCTCCTTTGCTACACACATTTCTAATGTCATTGTATAACAGATTATTGTGCTCACCGTCTGAATCTGGCGGTCTATAGCATGCTCCTATTATTATGCCTTTTGAATTTTTGTCCGTTATTCTGACCCATATTGATTCGGTTTTATTTTCTTTGTCCAGGTTTAACACCTGGGCTTCAAGACTGTTTCTTATGTATAGCGCTACCCCTCCTCCTCTTCTGTCCTGCCTGTCTTTCCTATACAGTGTATACCCACAAATATTAAATTCGTCCCCATCACTCTCAGACAACCAAGTTTCTGTAACACCTATCACATCATAGTTACCTGTTAGTGCAGTAGCTTCAAGTTCTAGAATTTTTTTTCTGATACTTCTAGCATTTAGATAAATACATTTAATGTTTGTCTTACCTGAGTTGTTGTTCTTGTTTTGATGTGGTCTCCCTTCTGTTTTTTTGTTGATTTCTCCCCCCTTCCTTTCTAGTTTAAATGCTTCCGAACCTGCTCGAGGATCTTTTCTCCGAGTAGACTAGTTCCCTTGTTATTTAAATGCAGTCCATCCCGTCTATACAGATAGTCCTCGTTGTAGAATGTGGTCCAATGATCAAGATAGGTGAAGCCTTCCCGTGTGCACCACGTCTTCAGCCATGCGTTTTGATTAATTATTTCCAGCTGTCCATATGGTCCTTTGCAAGGTGCGGGTAGTATACCAGAAAATACCACAGTTTTGGTTTTCTCTTTTAATTTCCTTCCTAGCTCTCTGAATTTGTTTTGCAGGGATTTTGGTCTGTCTCTTCCAATGTTGTTTGTACCAATGTGGACGACTACTACCGGGTCGTCTCCTGTTCGTTCTAGGAGCCTGTCCACGTTCTCAGTGATGTGCTTGACCGAGGCTCCCGGAAGGCAGCACACTGTTGTAGTAAGGGGGTCCAAACTGCGAATTGAACTTGCTGTGTTTCTCAATATGGAGTCCCCAACAATCATGACCTCCCTTCTTTTTGCTGTCTGGTCACCACTGTCAATAGGGTCCTGGATGTTGTTCCTTTCATTCTCTTGTTGTTGGTTCTGCTCATCAAAATTCTGAAGTGACTCAAATTTGTTGGTTGTTTTGATTTCTGGTGGTTGTGTTTGACGAAGTTTCTTTTTTTCCCTGCTTCTGCCTACCTGAACCCAGCTGTTCTGACCTTCTATCTCCCTGGTGGCTTTCAGTCTGTTAGGGGTGATGCAGACTTCTATGAATTGTGGGTGTGCCAGTTCCTCAAGATCCTGTTGCTGTCTCACTTCTTCCAGCTCCATTTCTAGCATACTTACTAGTTTATGCAAATCCTGGATCGCGCGGCACTTTACGCACACTTGGTTTAGCTCCGCTGGGTTTTCTCGGATTTCCCACATCAAGCAGGTGTCACAGATTACTGGCTTGAAGACCATGTTGAGGTTTTTTTTTTTTGAAGTTTAGTTTCTTCTGCAGCCGTCAACCTGCTTTCAAACTGCTTCGAAACTGCTCTGTACTTTTCCACGCCTGTACTTCTCCCACTCGCTGTCGCTGGGAAGACTGCCTCGTTTAACTGCGTTGTTCTGCTGTGCTGTTGGCTCCTCCCCTCGCCCGTGTCTCAAAACGGCGCTGAATTTGAATCAGCTGCTCCGAGTTTCAGCTTGTTTGTTATCAGAAAAACACACGCGGCTGTTTGACTTTGAGCTGCTGCTGTGTTTCCCCAATGTCCTCTGTTTTCTGATTAAAGCAATTCAAGATGCAATTTCTCCTTTCTGCTTCGAAACTGCTCTGTACTTTTCCACGCCTGTACTTCTCCCACTCGGTGTCGCTTCCACTATACACTGTACAAAAATATAAACGCAACATGCAGCAATTTTACTGAGTTACAGTTCATATAAGGAAATCGGTCAATTGAAATAAATACATTAGGTCCAAATCTATGGATTTCACTGTCTGGGAATACAGATATGCATCTGTTGGTCACAGATACCTTAAGAAAAAAAAAAAAGGTAGGGGTGTGGATCAGAAAACCAGTCAATGTCTGGTGTAACCACCATTTGCCCCATGCAGCGCGACACATCTCCTTCGCATAGAGTTGATCAGGCTCTTGATTGTGGCCTGTGGAATGTTGTCCCACTCCTCTTCAATGGCTGTGCGAAGTTGCTGGATATTGGCAGGAACTGGAACACGCTGTCGTACATGTCGATCCAGAGCATCCCAAACATGCTCAATGGGTGACATGTCTGGTGAGTATGCAGGCCATGGAAGAACTGGGACATTTCCAGCTTCCAGGAATTGTGTACAGATCCTTGCGACATGGGGCCGTGCATTATCATGCTGAAACATGAGGTGATGGCGGCAGATGAATGGCACGACAATGGGCCTCAGGATCTCGTCACAGTATCTCTGTGCATTCAAATTGCCATCGATACAATGCAATTGTGTTCGTTTTCCGTAGCTTATGCCTGCCCATACCATAACCCCACCGCCACCATGGGCCACTCTGTTCACAACGTTGACATCAGCAAACCGCTTGCCCACATGATGCCATACACGCTGTCTGCCATCTGCCCCATACAGTTGAAACCTGGGATTCATCCGCGAAGAGCACACTTCTCCAGCGTGCCAGTGGCCATCGAAGGTGAGCATTTTCCCACTGAAGTCGGTTACGATGCCGAACTGCAGTCAGGTCAAGATCCTGGTAAGGACGATGAGCACACAGATGAGCTTTCCTGAGACGGTTTCTGACAGTTTGTGCAGAAATTCTTCGGTTGTGCAAACCCACAGTTTCATCACTTGGCTGAGTGACTGGTCCTGCTGGTGAAGAAGCCGGATGTGGAGGACCTGGGCTGGCGTGGTTATACATGCTCTGTGGTTGTGAGGCCGGTTGGACGTACTGTCAAATTTTCTAAAACGACATTGGAGGCGGTGTATGGTAGAGAAATGAACATTCCATTCTCTGACAACAGCTCTGGTGGACATTCCTGCAGTCAGCATGCCAATTGCACACTCCCTCAAAAGTTGAGACATCTGTGGCATTGTGTTGTGTGACAAAACTGCACATTTTAGAGTGGCCTTTTATTGTCCCCATCACAAGGTGCACCTGTGTAATGATCATGCTGTTTAAGCAGTTTCTTGATCTACCACACCTGTCAGTTGGATGGATTATCTTGGCAAAGGAGAAATGCTCACTAACACCTTACATTTGTTTATACACTGTGATTTAATCTCGACTCTTTATCGAGAAACAACGTATACCTTGTTTAAGACCCTATAGGACATAAAGGTTTTGAGTACTTTAGTGAAATGTACAACGGATGTTGCCTTTACAATTCACATTTCAGTGTAAATGCACTGCCCAAGCAACGGCCATTCAAAAATGCACACAATTGCAAATGTTTTTGTGTGTGTGTGTCTGTATATATATATATATATATATATATATATATATATATATATATATATATAATATATACCCATACACACATCACACACACACACATACAATATGATAAACAATGATACTATTTGTATATACCATTTACAACGCAATATTAAATTCCCCAAGGGTTCCCAACATTATACCTGTGACAACAAACTTTGACAATTATTATAATATATATATATTATATATATAATATATAGATAATATATGTGATATATAGGAATATATATATATAATATATATATATATATAGCAGATTTTTCGTCCTATAGCAGGAGTTAGATTAAGGCACGCAAGAGCATTATTTGGTTACGTTTAGTTTTTGAATGAAATATTCCTTTGAGGATACTGTCAAATAACAGGAGCGTTTGTTCCCTGTAAGCTCTGAAATAGAAAGAAAGAACTCACAGACCCAATAGAAGAAATCAGGAGGTGGAGGCCAAGGCTTTATCTAAATAACCCCCCACAGCACACGGGCACCGAGAGCTTGTATTTACATAGAAAAGGTTCTAGTGACCTGAGCTCATGCCAAGACTACACTATCTTCTGAACAGACTAGACCAGAGCTAAATTGTGTGTGTGTGTGTATATGTGTGTGTATATATATATAATTTTTTTTTTTTTTATTTAAATGGTATGAGTGTGGTAGACATAATATATTTTTCACAAATGTATTGTGGTTTGATTTTTTTTTTTTGTACTATGTACTGCACAGTGTTTTGAGATACTTCTGTATAAACAGTGCTATAAAAAGCAAATAAATAAAATACAAATAAATAAGTGTATATATTGCAGATGCAGATCCTCTTCACGGCCTGCTCCATTCTGAGCTACATAACCTCTGCTTGTCTCCGTTATTTATCCTCTTGTATCCTTACCCCTAAAGTCAACTGATACGAGAATGAGACCCAAAGCAAACCCAGTAAAGCAAACAGAACACAGGAATTCATTTAGCAGAAGCTCCTCCCACAATTACACACACCCAACAAACCACCCCAGCTGGCAGACCAGGACAGAAATTAGTGCCTGAACTATGGGACCTAGTATGACAAGTCACTCCTGAAATCAGTCACATAGTTCTATGGGGATAGTCAGTCATTCATTATGTTGAAGCACTATTAGCCATGAGTATGTACCCTTGACCATGCAGTTATACTGCTAAATGTCTTACTGTATATAGCCATAAAGTAATACACCAGCTCTAGATAGAAGTTTAAAGGCAGCAAGCCACTAAAATGAAATACTTATCCAGCACTGTGTTCTTCCTTCTTACTAGGGTACTCTACCTGAGCTGGATCAATCATAGCTGAGCTCACATGATCTGTCATTTCTAAAAACTCACAGATAGAGGAAATCATGCAGTTTAATATTAAAAGCAACACATCAATGAAATAATGAAGCAGCACCATCTAGTAACCTGGGGAATGATTCAGCTACTATTTGCTAATGCATACATTCTGTACAAAGATTCCCTCGGTAACCAGCGCTAGTACTTGATTAGTCCATATTTAAACCACCTTAGTTACAAACTAAACACTGACAACTGAGGATTGCTGTTGTGGATTGAAATACTTGATCAGAAGTGCTCAGACCTCTGACTTGGCTGTACATACAAACTGTTTCAGCAGATGACAAAACAAATTGCTTTACGTTTCAAGCCAAGCACAGGTGCTAACGCTTAATAATACTACATCACTTGTCCACTCCTCCCCAATGACCCAAAAATATAAACATTTCCTATTTTTCCACAATAAGCAATTAAATTGTTAATAGTACCTGTGGTGTAATTTTGTTTTTCACACAGCCATTACACTATTCTGCACATTGCTTAAATCCATTGCCAACAATAATTTGAGTCAAATGCCAGGTCGAAGTTTGCTGAAGTTGAGAATTGACATTGTCTTTGTGACTCATCGGCATGTCATTACGTTTATTTATAAAATCCTCTCATTCAATTAGGTTGTATCGTTGTGGTTCGGGATCCTGGTGCATGTATCATAATGAACCCAGAACTCTAACATAAATACTTCCTTTCCCTGGTTTAGGTTGTTCTTTAATGTTTTTATTATTATGTATTTATTTTAGCATACATGCATCCAGTTTTGCATCAAAATTATACAGACATGAAGGTTTTTTCTATTTTTTTGGTGTAATATAGCCAGGATTTACCTCAGATAATAACTCACAACATTCATATAGTACAACTTTCAGATGAACACATCTGGAAAAACTTAAAACAAAAGTACTTCAGATGGTACAGCTGATTGCTTTCTTTACTGTCCTGCATTTCAAAAATGTGTCTGTACTGATATGATATGTCAGTTATGCATTTTTAGCTATGCTTAGTCATGTACCGAAACATCGCATAACTGGGATGTGTCTACTAAACTGTCGTCTCCGAGTACTGAAGTTAATGTAAGTAGACTGGTCAATACATTCTCTTTGAAGACTGTGAACATTGCTAGGCGATCAATATGTGGCTCATTCCTCAGCACCATCACCTCCAGATTCCACTTTATTTTCAGGTTCTCTTTTGCACTTTCATCTCTGGATTTCCCTTTGCAGGAGACAGGATTTCCTATGCATTCTTATCCATACATTCCTATAGTTTGCAGGCTCTCCCCTACATTTCCCTTTACAAGGTCATGTCTTGACTTCCACGGCTGGCTTTACTTCTGAATCAACATTACTTCTGAGATAAAATACAGTGAAGGATTTCAAGAAGTGCTGTATCTTGGTTGAAATTAGCAGTTTAGCCTTTTCATTAAGACGAATTTACCATTGCTCTGAAGTCAATATAACTGCCTGCCCCAGATACAGCACAACAACATAGAGTAACACATAATTTTAACTAAAAACATAACTAATTTGCTTAATTTGCTGGTGATGTCACCATAGCTACTTGTTTATATTTGATTGAAAATCCTATTATTTTACAGGTACTCTATATAAATGAGTAAAACATTCATATATATATATATATATATACAGCTCTGGAAAAAATTAAGAGACCACTGCAAAATTATCAGTTTCTCTGGTTTTACTATTTATAGGTATGTGTTTGGGTAAAATGAACATTTTTGTTTTATTCTATAAACTACTGACAACATTGCTCCCAAATTCCAAATAAAAATATTGTCATTTAGAGCTTTTATTTGCAGAAAATGACAACTGGTCAAAATAACAAAAAAGATGCAGTGTTGTCACACCTCGAATAATGCAAAGAAAATAAGTTCAAATTCATTTTTAAACAACACAATACTAATGTTTTAACTTAGGAAGAGTTCAGAAATCAATATTTGGTGGAATAACCCTGATTTTCAAGCACAGCTTTCATGCGTCTTGGCATGCTCTCCACCAGTCCTTCACATTGATGTTGGATGACTTTATGCCACTCCTGGCGCAAAAATTCAAGCAGCTCGGTTTTGTTTGATGGCTTGTGACCATCCATCTTCCTCTTGATCACATTCCAGAGGTTATCAATGGGGTTCAGGTCTGGAGATTGGGCTGGCCATGACAGGGTCTTGATCTGGTGATCCTCTATCCACACCTTGATTGACCTGGCTGTGTGGCATGGAGCATTGTCCTGCTGATGCGTCCTTCACAAAGACAAATCTGCCCGATTCCAGCCTTGCTGAAGCACCCCGAGATGAGTCCAGTTTTCAGCTTGGCCCAACACCTGGTCGTCTAATGGTTAGACGGAGACCTGGAGAGGCCTACAAGCCACAGTGTCTCGCACCCACTGTGAAATGTGGTGGAGGATCGGTGATGATCTGGGGGTGCTTCAGCAAGGCTGGAATCGGGCAGATTTGTCTTTGTGAAGGACGCATGAATCAAGCCAAGTACAAGGTTGTCCTGGAAGAAAACTTGCTTCCTTCTGCTCTGACAATGTTCCCCAACTCTGAGGATTGGTTTTTCCAGCAGGACAATGCTCCATGCCACACAGCCAGGTCAATCAAGGTGTGGATGGAGGACCACCAGATCAAGACCCTGTCATGGTCAACTCAATCTCCAGACCTGAACCCCATTGAAAACCTCTGGAATGTGATCAAGAGGAAGATGGATGGTCACAAGCCATCAAACAAAGCCGAGCTGCTTGAATTTTTGCGCCAGGAGTGGCATAAAGTCACCCAACATCAATGTGAAAGACTGGTGGAGAGCATGCCAAGACGCATGAAAGCTGTGCTTGAAAATCAGGGTTATTCCACCAAATATTGATTTCTGAACTCTTCCTAAGTTAAAACATTAGTATTGTGTTGTTTAAAAATGAATATGAACTTATTTTCTTTGCATTATTCGAGGTCTGACAACACTGCATCTTTTTTGTTATTTTGACCAGTTGTCATTTTCTGCAAATAAATGCTCTAAATGACAATATTTTTTATTTGGAATTTGGTAGAAATGTTGTCAGTAGTTTATAGAATAAAACAAAAATGTTCATTTTACCCAAACACATACCTATAAATAGTAAAACCGCAGGCACCCGACCAGACTACAGGGGTCATTGGTGCGCAGTGAGCCGAGATCACCCTGGCCAACCTAAGCCCTCACCACCCAAGCGATTCTTGGCCAATTGTGTGCCACACGGTGGGCACTGGAATAGCCTGGACTTGCACCAGTAACCTCCAGGCTATGGGGTGCACCCTGTGCTCCACGTGGAGTGCCTTTGCCGGATGAGTCACTTGGGAGCCCCCAATTTAAATATAATTTTGGGCAGAAGATTCAGGTGAAACTGTTCATTTGCATATGGTGGCGCCTACTTTTTCAGGTGAAACAGGTCCTTTGTCAGCCTGCCACAGTAACACCTTTGTTAATGCTGGCTGGCAGTATCTGGTTGCTTTACCTGGGATTCATACAGGACATGACATCCAATCAGAGCTCAGTGGCTATTACTACAGCACTACATTACATACAGGACCCCACTTGTTTGAGTTTTTCAAACATTTCCTACAGTATATTTCAGCAAAAGTCTAGATTCAAAAAAGAAGAACATTTATTTTTCATTTATATAGTGCTTTTTATACAAAAGTATCGCAAAGCACGTACAGTACATAGCAGAAAAAAAACACAGTACATTTGTGTAGCATGTCACACATACAACTGCCACAGTCAGCCCATTTAAATAACGATTTAACTAACAGTATACACATAACAATACAAGCAGCAATTTTAAAGTTACATTAAAACCTACTAAGATAAGAAAGCCATAGAAATTATAAAAGTGCGTTTTTAGTATTGGCGGTCCCGGCATCCCTGACAAATGAAGGTGGAGCATCCCATAATTTCAGAGCTCTACAAGAAAAAGCCCTCCCTCCCGTGTTGCTTTTGTTGGTCCTAGGAAAAACCAGCAGCCCCGCATCCTGTGATCTCAGAGTGCGGTTTGGAAGATACGGGGTCAGTAACTCGTGCAAATAACTATCTGCTAATCCATTCAGGGTCTTGTAAGTTAACAGCAAACTCTTAAAATTAATTCTATACTGCACAGGGAGCCAGTGTAAAGAGGCCAAAACAGGAGTAATATGTTCACTTTTCCTGGTTTTAATTAGAATTCTAGCGGCCATATTCTGAACAAGCTGCAAGCGGGATAGCCCACGTTTTGGGACACCAGAAAAAAGAGCATTACAATAATGAATTCCTAATTAAACAAAGGCCTGCATTAGTCTGTCAGCACCAGATACAGAAATAATCAGTCTAAGTTTGGCTATATTTCTCAAATGGTAAAAAGATACTTCAGTAACAGCCCTAATATGAGTCTCAAATGAGAGATCAGGATCAAAGGTGACCCCCAAACTCTTCATTTCTAGTTTAAGTTTCTATGAGAGACTGCAAGGGTCGAGCTCATGCATACTCTAACAACTTTTTTTTCTTGGTGGAATGTTTTTAATTAAAAAAAAATCGTAACTGATAACTCATTACCACAGAGGAGGCAATTCAAAGAATCCACATTTTTCTATGGCAACTTCCTTATTTTGGTTATTGAGTACACCATGTTTTCTCGGAAGACATTTAGATTCAGGTCAAGTTAGTGCAAACTTAGAACAAAGTTATATGCTTACTTCTTGTTTCAAAATCCAGAAAAGTCAAAATCACACAGGTCGACAGATTTTGAAACTATGAAACAGTAGAATTAAAAAGGTAACTAAAAGCTAAAATACTATAACTTAAACACATCACCCTTACAAATACAATAAAATAAATTAACTGTACTGTGTCCATTGTCATACTGAACTTCTTATTTAAATAAGTCATGTGTATTGATTGGATTTGTGTAATATGAAAAAATTAAATTCGATAGTACTCTGCCATTCTTATTAAAAAGGAATGATGCAATTAATCTGCTTAAAAAATATGCATCTGTCAGCAAATATCTTCTAGTAAATGGATGTGCTTCCAAGTATTAAAATGTGGAAACACATGCTGATAAGTGCATTCCTGTTTCTGTTGGTACTCCCCCATGTGACAGGATACATCATTAGCATTTAGGGTGCACTGCCCTGCTACAGTCAATGTCTTTCACACTAAGAGCATCAACTCAGTAAGCACAACTTGTCTTGGATTTAGGACCTGAGAATACTTTTCTAAATTAGTCAAGAAAATAATGAAACATTTATAATGGCTAGAATATCACTGGTGTTTTTTTCTTTACGTCATTCGGACCTCTGTTCAGCTAGGTGAGTTGACTTATTTTTTAATAATGTGTTTCAAATGTTATTTTTCACATGTTTCATAATAATTGGTATATTACCCACTACTTTTACTCATTGAGAAACACCTCAAAAGGTACAGCAAGACAACAATCATGCAGCAGAATAGTTTAAACAAAGCAGAAAATATATAGAGAATATTTATAACGGTTCAGATTTTTTGCTGTATTTAATATTTTGTGGAGAAAGCAGTTTGTTCTCGATACTTAGACACATTTCAGAACACCCTGTACATTCTTACTGAGGGAGTAACAATCTGGTTGCTTTGGAAACTGATGCATTGCAACCACTGAAATATATGGAAAGGATACATTCAAATCTTTGCTAATATTATATAAAAATAAATAAGTGAACTCATTGAGAAGACAGTCACGTCCAAACTCCTTCATCACTGGTTTACAGCTAGACTTTCAATTGTCCCCTGCTTACTGTGTCAGCCAGTAATCACCTGACTGCTTGTGTTCCTTAGAGCAGTTCTACTGATGAGCAACAATAATGGGCACTATTAATGAGCGCTTTTCATGGAGCAATACAGATCAGACTGTTTTTTTGGATGTCATGAAAACATAAAATCCAGCCTTTTTTTTACATTTATCAAATACTATTTGTTATTAAATTAATTAGCAAATAATTTGGATATTCAGTGACACATTCTATCCCTAGGGGCTGTTTCTAACACTATGAACTAAAACATCTTTAATATAATTTGCGAGTATTGTTTGGAAAATGCTTTGTCTTCTTTACTGATCAACTGTGCCCTGAACCCCAAAATTGAAAGTTGCATTAAAAACCCATCCATATATCATATTTTAAAATTGAATTATTCTATTATCTTACAGAAACAAGTTCCTTTCTGATATACAATGAAGATCATAACAAATGTGTGGTTGCAATCAGTTCCAGCTCTGTCCAGACTTCTGCGTGCAACCCTAGCACCATATCACAGCAGTTCAGATGGGTCTCAGGTGACAGACTGGTCAGCCTGTCATTGAAATTATGTCTAGGAACGCAACGAAAGGGAGACTGGGTTCAAGTCTTGCTGTACCTCTGTGATGAGAAGAGTGAACAGCAGAAGTGGGAGTGCAGGAATGACACTTTATTTGCTATCAAGGGAGAAGACTTATTTTTCAATTATGGAAACAAAAATGAAAAAAATGTCATGCTGCATAAAGGATCAGGAGTTTGGAGCAGATGGAAGATATATGGAACCAAGGACGATTTATGCTCCAGGAGTTATGAAGGTACAATCTTTGATTTGATTGAAGTGCATTTGTTTTTAATTGGTTATCTTGACTTAAAAAGCTGCTCTGTACACAAAACCACCATATAATTTGGCACCATGTAACACAAATGATACTCTGCTTGGGAGATGACAGTTTTAGAGTTAGGGTCAGGACTGAGGTGCGCTCAACAGCATGCTGTCAGGCAGTCCTGTGCCAAGACTGTAGCCAGAACTGTCCCACACCTTTCATGAACAGTACATTTACAAGCACCAAAAGTAATTAACAAATGAATAAGTCATAGCTGAAACTAAGGCACAGCTGTAAGTGCTAAAATTAGCAACCTTTTAAAATTAATATGGAGGCAGTTACATTGCTAGACAGATTTGTGAATAGGGCCAATATTACTAAAAAAATAAAAGCAGCTAATGAGTACTTTTATACCTCTGAAGCTTAAGCCAAAGTTTGCAGTTCAAGTTTAAGATTCTTAAGCTATCAGATGAATAAAAATAAAGGCCTGGACTGTTTGAAGCAATTTAGAAATGTCTAAAAAAAAGATGTGCTGTCCATCACTTGAGGTATAAATAACTTCCACAATTTATATAAACAAGCTGTTTTCAGTTATTATTTTGCAGCAGTATCAAACATGCCTTTGTGTACCAAAATAATAATGACTAGCAATGCCTTCTTCCTTTAGATATATTTTCAATAGGAGGGAATTCAAATGGAATTCCATGCCAGTTCCCTTTCAAGTTTCTACAAAAGTGGTATGCTGACTGCACCAAAGAGGGCAGGTCTGATGGTAATCTTTGGTGTGCAACAACAACAGACTACGATAAAGACAACAAATGGGGCATGTGTCCAACAAAAAGTGAGTAAAAGATAATGGTGTTCTTACTCTGTAATATTTAAATGTACAGAAGTGGTAGTAGTTATGGAAATTCACATGCAGTCCTGTAATGTCAGGTATAAGGAGACCTGAACAAACTGAGGATATTCTTTTACCATTATCCCTAATACACAATACAGTTTGCCCTACATTTGTCCGCTGACAATCTAGGCCTTTCTCTTCTAGCGCTCCCGTTACCACCCAAGTCTATCGCTATAACCTATCCTGGAAGTCCCTCCAGGTGGAGATCAGCCTATCAAATTCCCTACAAAAAACACAGAATAAATCCATGGGGTTCAATACACATTTGGTGCCTCATATACTGTCCTATCCCCATAGCCCCAGGGGAAACTCCAACACAAACCTCGATCCCCACTCTGGAGCCCCAAAATATGGCTTTTAACAGTATGAAGCAGTGATTGTTATTCAAAGAACACAAGTGCCTCTTTCTCTTAAAGAAAGGCAATCTCAAACAAGTGTTTTCAAGCCCAGTGTTTTTTCAGGGGCAGTGTACAGGCTATGGCTTAAACATATTTATTGTTGCTTCTTGGAAGTTCCAGTATTATGTTAAAGTCCACACAACTTCCAGTTTGCTTTCATTAGCCCTATTCATACACCACTTTGTTCTTTTGATATCTCCACATTCTCCCTGAGAGGTGAATTCACTGAAACATGGGTGCTTGCGACCACCATGGCACACACGCACAAGATAGATGACGTAACTGCTTTGCCTTGTAACCAACCCTGCAAGCCTTGTCGGTCTGGTAGGTCTAGGAGATCAGTGGAGATACGAGAGTTGGCGATACAGCCAACAGCAGACATGGAGAAGAAAGCCATATCTGCTGCATGTACTTGTACGCTCCTATGTTGGTTTATTTGATAGTCGTATTTTTTCTATAATTCTTTTAAGCTGTCCCAGGAGCAACACATCTCCACCTCTTCTTCCACCACACACAACCGGAATGAATTGTTAGCATCAATTGGCATATTGTGGAATAAGTAATGGATATAGTTAGGGTTAGGGTTAGGCCATATCGCTTTAAATAAAGACTTTTGTTTGAATGTTTGTAATATTAAAAGACTTCCATTTTGCATTATAATGTGTGTGTGTGTGTGTGTGTGTGTGTGTGTGTGTGTGTGTGTGTGTGTGTGTGTGTGTGTGTGTGTGTGTTAAGTGGATTCTGTGCCTGACACTTCTATTGCAGCTGCAGACCACCAGTCACTGGATCTCGGAGCAGAGGCAGGGTATAGGGACCGGCAGATGTGTACAGGAACACTAGGATGCTCAGCCTGGTACACCTATAGTGAAAGCTGCTCAGGAACCTCATATGTATTTTTACACAACCCCTGTTCTCAATATTATATTCTTATTGGCCTAAGGATCATATCGTTTTTTTTTTTTTTTTATTATTATTATTGTATTGTAGTAACCCCCTGTATTCCCCACATATATTTATAGACTACTTTAATTAAATAAATTTGATGGTAATTCGGAATGTGGGTGACAACAAGTTAATTCTTTTATCTTGTTAATTATTTTTATAATCTTCAGCTCATGAAGCTCTCCTCACGATATTCAGAGTCATTCTTTTCCTAATTAGTAGGTAGACACAGTTATTTAAATATCCCCTCCTCTAAATTACTATGAATTGAGTAATCTGCACTGGTAAGGCCAACTTTTTTTCTTAAATCAGAACAGCATAGCAATGCATTTCCTGAAAAGTGCAGCAAAAACATTGTGAGGAAAACGGTCATGACTTGTGCATGTACACACCGTCAAAGTGAGTTTTGAACGAAGCAATGTCTCCTAACCTCTCCTCAATGCAAGCTTTAAAATGACTTTGTAGTTTTACAGTTTCATAAACCTGACACTAGCAGCAGGACTGACGTTGCATTCTGAGATTTCTCAACAGCTTGTTGTGTTCTTTTATTGAAATTGGATTTTCCTGTTTTCCTGTACGTTTCTCTTAGAGGTTAGTTAGCACAGATCACGCCTGGGCCCTGACCTTTGGACAGCTAGCTTCCTTGGTCTTTAAGCAGCTCATTCTTCTGGTTTCCTCCTTTCTGGACTCAAACACTGGAAAGAGGAAGTGGAATGGCCCATTTGCAACACATATTACTTAAATGCTGCTGATGGAAGTCAGTTAGAAATTGTATTGCAAGTTATATACTCAGTATTGCATGATACAGCCATTGCATTTTTGGCGTTTGCTTGATTCGCTGCAGCATCCTAGAATAGTTATAACAGTTTACAATAGATTGCATGGAATGAAAGGGCATTAGATCTACGTACTACAGAGCTTGGAAATATTCTCTGTAGTGTTTTTCTGACTGTATTTATTGATAAAAGTTGTAATGTTTTTTTTTAGATCCACCACCGCTGAGATCAGTTAGACCAATGACACAGCTGTGTGATAACTTTGCTTTACTGAAGCTCTGAAACTGAAACTGTATTTGAACTTGCTTTCACTAACCCTACCTAGACATTACTTCTTTTTGTTTGAAGCAATTGTATTTTTTTTAAATAAAACATGCACCCTGTGTATAACACACACCCCATAACATCAATGATTGAGATGGCTGGGGTTATATTCTTGCATAACATGCACCGCTTGTATAATGCTCAGCCTTGCAAAGGATACCCCCATGTAACGCATTACTGTAATCTGATATTTTTCAGTAACTTGCAACAGTAATTGTTCCATTTTCAGATAGGTAATTAAATGTGGTAACACGTTAGATTGTATGTGAATAAATAACATAGTTTATTTCAGTTACATGGAAACCACAAAGCGTTTGAACAGTACGAGTCAAACCTTACATGACACTTGAATGCACTTTTTATCTCATTTTGTTAGAAAATGGCAGTGTGTTTCAATAACTGGATCTTGAAAGAGTATTCCGAGCAGGGACAAAA
Organism: Polyodon spathula; assembly: GCF_017654505.1. NCBI lineage: Eukaryota > Metazoa > Chordata > Actinopteri > Acipenseriformes > Polyodontidae > Polyodon > Polyodon spathula. Next base: position 9,845,172 of record NC_054537.1, on the reverse strand, counting down.
AACTATTTGTAACTGGAACTAGTTATCATTTTCTTCAACTAACTAGATAAAAAAAAAAATTACTTGTCACTGTACTTTTTAAAAGCAACTTACCCATCACTGGATACACCCTGTATACTATCCTATCAAAAACACCATACATAGAGAATTATTAACTGAATATACTGCACACCTTGTGTAAATGGATGCATGTTATATTCTGAAAACTTATAAAAATAATATTCAGCATGTTTACATGAGTGAGTTGCATTCTCACGGAAATCAATATTAACTTTCAGATTTAAAATCATGTTTTAATTTGAGTTCTCCCTGTTTTCTATTTCTCTCTCTTTAAAGATTATAAAAAAGAGATCTGTTTTTTGGGTAGTTTTTTTAAATTTATTTTGCTGTTCCTTTACACGGGTGGTGCTGGTTGGGACACAGACCCTGTAACTGGAGTGCTCTACCAAAGAAACACCCAAGCAGTTCTGACCTGGCATCAAGCAAGGAAAAGCTGCCAGCAGCAAGACTCTGACTTACTAAGTGTTATTGAGCTACACAAACAAACATATCTTACAGGCATGTATCTGCCACACACTTTTTAATTAGGAAATGTCTTGACCCCCTTTGGCTGAAAAAAAAAAAACTATTTATGTCTTGAACACAAACAGTATCTTCTTGACAAATTCAGACCTTGAAAAAAAAGTGTTAGTAAAATGATGACATTAGTCAGACCACACTTAACCCATCTATAGTTTCATGGCTCTTTTCTAAGGTAACAAGTTCTGTTTGTCAGTAAAATACGCCCTCCTCCATGGCTGTGAAATCATAGCGATCATTACGCTGAAGAACCCGAGGACCGTGATCAACAGTGTTTACAGAATACTGCAGAATAAGAATTAGCAGTTCAATGTTTAATCACAATTTGATAAGCAATGCTATGAGAATATGCAAAACAAGTATGACTTGCATACAGATGGGTGGATGAATAGACAAACAGACACCTCCATATAACCCCAGAATCTGACACTCTAAATAATTACACTCGATAATGCTGCCACCAAGTTTTATACGCACATACGCAGATATATGCAGAAATGCAAGTGTTACATACAGACAGACACCCCTTATTTATTCAGACATTTTCTTGACAAGATTTTTGAGGAACATTGATCAACAGTACAATTTATTGTAATATACATTATGATTGGAATTTGAATAGTACAATTCTGTTTTACATCTAACTTCCTTCAAGACAGTAAAAAGCATTTACATACAGTAACTTTTTTTCAAAAGGCTTAACCAGTTCTTTGAGCACTCCACTGTGGATCAGACTCAATAGTTTGGATTTTGACAGTGGCTGGCAATGGAGTAATGGTAACCCATTCAGATACTTGAACTGGGCACCTGGTGAGTTCTGTTATATTCTTCTAATTATTGAAATTCCTTTCTTAAATGCTTTCAGTTTTAAAAACAGTTTTTGTTTAATAACTGTCCTATTTTTCACTTTCTTAAAACACAAAATGAAACATTTGTATTCATGTTGTTGTGTATTATTATTATTATTATTATTATTATTATTATTATTATTATTATTATTATATTATTATTATTTCCTCTTTATTATTCTTAAAATAACTTAAAATAAAGGCTGCCCCTCTTCCCAGTCTGGTCTGAACTGTGCTGTGATGAATCCTGGAAAAGGTGCCAAGTGGGAAGACAAGGCTTGTTCCAATAAGCTAGGTTACATCTGTAGGAAGGGGAATGCTACTAACTTGATACCCTCAGCGTCAGGTTAATACAAATCACCTTACACCACTACTGTATCGTATCTGTAAAAAAGACGTTTGGGAGTCTTTGTAATTGGCTTTCAATAAGAAGTGTCTGTATCCTTTTTCGACACTGGTAATGCATCCTGCAGATAGAAGCAGTCAATCATTGTTTATAGTTGTTCGTTTTTTTATAATGTTTGCACCGATTTTATTCGTTTCAGAAATAAAATAGATAACTTTAACAAGTTCAGCATTCTTCCTTGTCATACCATGTACTCTTGTCATTTTGTTAAAGGGGTTTCACATGTAATCGCTCTCTCTTTTTTTTTCCCCAGTGAACGGTCAGCTCAGTTACTGTTCTAATCACTGGGTGCCGTACGCAGGGCATTGCTATTACTTGGAAAGATCGAAAAAAATATGGAAGGATGCTTTGGCCGCATGTCACAAGGATGGTGGAGATCTTGCCAGCATCCACAATATTGAAGAACACAGCTTTGTTACTTCACAGCTTGGATATTGTATGTATACACTGTATTGTATATGTATGTAGGTGCAATATGTCTACCAAAGTGAATTTACTTTTCTGGGAATTTCCACAACAACATTCATTTCTAATTGATCTTTTGACCACTGTATTTTTATTTCAGTCTGTCTGTTGATTTGCCAGTCACTGTGTAAACGTCTATTCAATTCATGTTGTTTTTCAGATGTATATCCTCAAGCAGTAAAGCTATTTAAAAAAAAATTAACCAAATTATACACTATTTAAAAAAGTAAAACAAAGTATACTACTAGCTCTTGGTCTGTCTTTTTGCAATAGACATGCTGTACACATGTACTGCATGTTTCATGACATTGTATTGTAGTTTATTATCAATAATCCTGAAATGAAACAACAAAGATACAATTTTTTGGTCCCCCATTGGGACATGCACTGGTATAAACTTTTGCAAATGTTCCCCTCCCCCAGGGACCTCTGGATTGGATTTAATGACCTGAAAGTGCAAATGCTGTTTGAGTGGAGTGATGGATCACAAGTGACATTCACCAAATGGCACACTGGAGAACCAAGCCATTCTTCTAACCTCCAGGAGGACTGCGTTCTCATGAAAGGAAAGGTAACGTTAATGTTGATCTAGCTGTGTTATGCTGATAAGTAGTGTTTGGGGAGATAAAAAAAGGCCTTTTTTCTTTATTTACCCAAAAGCATAAAATTATAAATTAATTTTTACTGTATGACATTTTAAATATGCTTCACCATTAAAAAATGTAAACCTAAATGAAATAATATACAGTACTATAGACATATCTTAATATAAATACATACATTAAAATGCTTCATTAGAATATGTACGAGGCACAGTAATTGGTTTAAAACAAACCCACAGGAATCCTTGCGGGTGGGTCAAGTTGAGTCTTAAAGAAAATCATCCTTTAAGACCCAACTTGACAAAGTTTAAAGAACAATCAACTACTAGGACAAGCATAGAGCTGCTCCAGTGGCCCATCCCATCTGTTAGGCAAAGCTATTTCTACAAATGATGTAGTATTTTCAAACCTACAGGATGGCAAATGGACAGATCATGTCTGTGAAAAGCAATATGGATACATTTGCAAGAAAAAAGCCACATCCAAGCCACATGGTGCTTCCGAGATTGTGGAACAGGGTTGCAAGAAAGTAAGTTACAAGACTTATTTTCTTCTACTTTATCTTTTGTAAAAGCAACATGTATCTAAGCATAGGGCTTACTATGTGAGACAAATGCTAACTCGCTGCCTTATTTTATATCTTCGTTATTTTCCACCCTTTGTCAACATTTGTCATTCTGACCACTCAGTGGTCCTACGCTGCTCCTTGACAAGTAAGAAAAAGTAACTGACATTCCCAGGTGTAATTTAGGAGGTGTTTTCATAACACTAGCAGGAAATAGTTTGCTGAATAGTGAATTTAGTGATGTGATGCTGGCACAGACCTGTTTTATCAGACAATATCTTCTGCTTTGTATTGTATTTTCACATCCGTTACAACACATATTCCAGCCGGAAAAATATACTTAGCTGCGAATCGCTGAGCAAACACTTCCAGTGTTCTGCATTGTTCTAGGGAATCGCTACATGCAGCTGCAGTCTTGTTTCCTCCGTGAAACTGCAGTCCATCTGCCTGCCGCCCATTCAGCTTTCAATTACCCATAAAAAAATGTTAGAGTTAAAAAAACAAACAAACAAACAAACGTGTAATTAAAATATTTTTTTAAGATATCAAATCTCTTTATATTGCTGACCATTTTACTCTTAGTTGAATGCTTACATGCGACGTGTTTTTGTCAGACACTACGTTGATATTTTTCATTTTTATGGTACTTCACATGTAGTTTGGTTTATTTTTCACCTTTCCTTAACTATTTTATGATGTTTACGATAACATTTAGTTTTTTCTAAGAAATGTTGCTCCAATATTGCCTTTTTAGGTCTTGAAAGTGTTTGTATAGAATAGCTAATCTATTAAACAGCATCCACTCATCACTTTCAATGCCTCTGTTCTCTGTATCAGAATTCACCTGGCATTATCTGTGCCTATAAAACCCTAGTTACCATCTACGTTTGAGTACTTTGTGCTTCAAGAGAAAGTCTTCATTCAATAACAATAGACCAGGTGGGGCCAGCTGAGTTGAAGGTCACCACATGATGTGTTTTTTTTGGAACCAAGAAAGACACAAAGAGCTGCCAACTAGGACTCTACAGGCACAGGTAATGTTTTTTTTTTATTCAATAGTGGAGGAACAGAACCAGGAAGAATGGTTATTAACATTAAGGTAGGGGGATGGTGAAAATTAAACAGACATTAGAAGATACTTATTCTACACATGTAATTATTCTGCCTTGTTTAACAGATCCTTTCACCAACCAATAAGATTTGCTTATTGTTTTCTAGGGTTGGACCAGATATGGCTTTTACTGCTAATATGTGGGATCTGACATGCAGTCTTTTATAGAAGCAAACCAGACTTGCAAATGTAAAGCCTCAAACCTGGTTACTGTTGATGACAGGTATGAATAAACAGTCTACAGTGTTTTGAAATATTATCTATAAAGATTCACGTCCTTGCCTGGTTCATGTATTGTTACTTAGGACGACACGTTTATTGTTTTCCTTGGAGACAATTTTAATTATTTAAAAAGTATCAGATATTTAGATCCCCATGTTTAGACTATTAAAACAGCCCCCTTTGATAGCGAGATAATTGTTGAAGTGCAATTCAGAGCAGTACAAGATTTATGGAGCACTAACCCTAACTATGCTAATCAGTGTAAGCAGTTTAAATACATTTCGCATCACTAACAGTAAATGCAAGTATCTACCCATTTTTCTAACAAAATGTATAACATTTATCATTGCATTATTTAATTTAGACAGCAAAGCTACTTAGCCTTGATTATTTTTAAAATATGATTGGATTGAATATTAGCATTGGTATATTTTTTATGTTTTTTTTTTTTCTTTTGTAAACTTAAGATTAAAGAACCTTCCTCAGGGGGGCTCCCGAGTGGCACATCCGGTAAAGACACTCCGCATGGAGTGCGGGATGCGCCCTATTGCCGGGACGTTGCGATTCAGGATATTCCACTGCCGACCATGGACGGGAGCTCCCAGCGGGCGGCGTATAATTGGCCGAGCACTGCCCAGGGGAGCTTAGGTCGGCCAGGGTGTCCTCAGCTCACCCGTGCACCAGCGACCCCTGTAGTCTGCCGGGGGCCTGCGGGCTTACCTGTACATTGCAGCTCTGAGGTGGTTGCATGGTTCAGAGGACAGCGTGTGTTCGTCTTCGCTGCTCCCAAGCCAGCGTGGGGGGTGGTAGCGGTGTGCTGAGCCTTAAAATGATTGGCTATTCTAAATTGGGAGAAAATGATAAAAAAAACAATTGCCAACTACTAAAAAGATATCTCAATGTAGATACAGGTTTGTTTGGTTCAGGTAGCAACAATTAAGGAAATGCGTCACGCAGCACGAAGCTCACCAGACAAGAGTAGAATTCTGAAATGCGGTAGTGCTTAATACTGTAGCCACACTGCCACATCAAGGGACTATTCCTTTACTGCTGTCCTGGGTTTATTTGCATGCTATACATTTCTTCTAGATATGAACATTCCTATCTAATTAGCCTGGTTGGACTAAGGCCTGAAAAATATTTCTGGCTGGGTTTGTCAAACACGGAAGATCGGGATACATTAAGTTGGACAACTGGTCAAGAAGTCAGGTTTACTCACTTTAATGTCAACTTACCAGGTGCAGTATTACATTACATATTATTTCACTGTAAGAAAAACAATGACAGGAAATGGGTCTAAAAAAAGACAGCAGTACAATCTTAAGCTTTTATAGTAAAGTTAGTCACCAGCTACTGTAATGTAAAACAGTTAATCATTAAACAGCATGAACTGTGATCTGTAATTGCTTTTGTGCATTTTCATTTGCAAGTGAACTGTGATTAGGGCCTTATTGAGCACTATATTCTGCAATTTTGAATACTGACTTTGGATACTGTTTTAATTCTGGAAACTGTGTTTGTTTGTTTTTAAATCTTTTTTTCTAAATTGTATTACTTTTTTTTTAATTTATTTTTTTTAGATTCTATTGATTTTTTCATATTACTATGCAGACAGCCGCTATAATATTGTGCACAGACTAATCTACAGATAAATCAACTAACGGCCATAAATTAACCAATCGACACACACACACACACATTATATATACAATGTAACAGGTGAAAACAATCTGTTCGTGGCACCAAAAGTTTATTTCGGCACTACGATTTGACTGCCGAAAAATTAGGTAGGTGTATTGGAGTGCACAAAAAAAAAGTGGTAAACATTTTCTTATTTCTCAAAGTAAAGCAACACAACACATTACAATAAACTAGTTGGACATTATGAAAACACATGGTATGTTCAGAGTCTGAACAGCAACTTTTATTTTTAAACAGTATGTTTTAACGCATCTAAGAACATTCAACCAGTCTCGATTTATTACTGGGTATAATCGCACGCAGTTAAGCTACTGTCTGTAACTCTGCTCCTGTCTGCATAACGAGGGCTGGTTTTGCTTCTTTGACATGGGCTATTAATCGTAGGGGAATAAGTACATACAAAACATAAGAATGTGTACCTAAATAGTTTAGAAAGTAATTATTCAAATAAGTTTGCTGTATATGAATATAGATGAATATATGTTTTGGTTCATGGGTGACAAGTGAGGTTTTGTTAAAGAAAATAAATTATAAAATTAGAAGGTTGTTGACAAGGTAAACAGAGTCAATGTGCACTAATTGGGGGGGGGGGGGGGGGCTTCTCTTAGGGCATGTCCCGGGCCCCAAAATTCCTGGCTGCGGCCCTAATTTTAAGCAATTTTTTACACAACAGTACTCGCATACATTTGGTCACCGTCACAACTGTTGCTTGAAACTGGGGTTCCCGTATTCTGCCGGTTGATAATATGCACCTCTGTGCACTGAAGCTTGTGCATATCAGCTAACAATTCCAGCTGATATCCCATCATGCCTTTCTTCTTAAAGGCAGACAGTCTTTATCCACGAATCCCCTATATCTCTGAGGACTAAGCACCTGGGTACACATTTCTACGATATCACAACAAGAGGAATAGGCTTTTTTTGTGATGCATATGTATTGATATGATATATTACATACTATATACTCGTGTGTTCTCATTTTTCTAACAGCGCATACTTTTACAATGAAGCTGGCTGGATTGGTTTAAACATTTTGGATTCCACTGCTGGTCACGTATGGAGTGATGGCAGTCCAGCAAGTCATTCATATTACTGCAGGGATAAAGACTAATGCCCGTTGCTGTATCATGAGATTAATGACCAAAGAAAGCTTAAAGAACCGAGCGTCAGCAAGGTACTTCATGCAGCTGGGTGTCAATCATTATGCTATGATTTAGTCAAATGATATATTAACATGGCTTAAGAAAGTCTAAAAAAGCTGTCAGCAAGTAAGCAGTGACACATGAGAAAGCATGCAGTAGTATTGAGATAAACGAATACCTAAGGTGTGTCGTGCCTTCAACCATCTGAGAAGAGCTATTTTCTTTTACATCCATATGCTTTTGAGTTTGTTATTGTGCTTGTAAAATAGTTTCTTTAAAACACTTTTTTGTTTGTTTTTTTTTTTTTTTTACATGTTTTAAGTGTTGAGGCTGTGTTCCAAGCGGTGCGCTTTTAGTGGAATATTTACATGGTTTGGTAGTCTTTCCCGAGCACTTTGTCTAACCAAACCATAGTGCAAGTGCCTATAAATAGTTTAAGGCAGAACACTGAGTTTGTTTCTGATCATTATACTATAAAATTAAGAGCTTCACTAAGCAACACCGCTTGTCTGCAGTGCTTGATCGATGTAGCATGGATGTTTTAAGGTGTATAATGGTATGCATTTTGGAGCAAGATAAAACAAGTGTCTGTATTTTAATGCTGATCATTTTACTTTTCAATAAAAATGATTGACAGGTTCCATTGACTTTGTTTTTTTCACACTGATGTCATATGAAAACTGGGGCTATGGAGAACCCAATAATTATAATAATGCTGAGCTTTGTACTGAAATGTCACTTTTCTATCCGTTCTCTTGGAACGACCGTCACTGTGAAAGCTACACAAACTGGATTTGTAAAATTCGTAAAGGTAACGTTTATCAGGTCATCGTCATCGCATCTGTGCTCAGAAGGAAATGTTGCCATTTATACAGTCATGGGATTCATTAGAATGTTTATGCTGTGAAAATAATTATCTTTTTTTGTAAAAAGGCATGTTACATTCTTGATGAGTACTGTTCCTGCTTTCATGTTTATTTAAGATAAAAAGCATGCAGTAAACACAAACTACTGTCCACTTAATTGACATAAGAAATAACAAAAACATTGGAACACACTGTGTTAATGCACACCACAATTCACTCTTATGTCTGTGCTACTACAGTCTTTCTACAATATGTGCAATTCTTTGACCTGCATGACTCTGTAAAAAAGCAGCACATTGCAGGAGATCAAACAGCAGCCTATACTGTACAATTCAAAGTGAATGTCATAGAGCACCTCTCTCAAGAGGATATTAAGGGCTATTCCAAAGCTACGGTTCTTTATTGAATTCCTTTTTTATGAAAGGATAAAGAAAATGAGAAGCAACAGTTGAGAGTGCTTAGAGACATTGGATTATATTACTTGATTATTTTGGCTCAAGTGTGCTGCTGAACGTAGTATGCGTTAGAAATGATCTGTAACATCCATGCTTCATTACACAGTTTATATTATAACGATTTTATTTAACGATTATATACACACACACACACACACACACACACACACACACACACACACACACACACACACACACACACACACATATATACACCAAATCTAAATGTATAACGCCATACAGATAACATATCTTTAAATTATCTGAAGATTTACATGTTCTTTTTACAGGAACTTTGTTAAAACCCGTCCCCACAATGTCTGAACCAGGTAGGTCAATTATTTTATATTACTGAACTTAAAATATTTGATTTGCATTTTTTGTTATGAAAAATATATTAGAGCATGTTATATCCCAACATTATAGTCCCAGCTCAGAAAACATATATATATATTTATTAAGAAACAGCAGAGCCTTATCCTGTTGTTACTGGCAGTTCTGAATGAGGATTTGTTGTATTGCTCAGTTTTCACAGCTAACAAGCATGTTTGGTAATGTTGATGCAAATGATCAAGTAGCAAGGTGGGTGGGGTCATAGACATTCTGGAAGAGGGTAAGCAGCAGACACAATTTCCCTCTGTGACGTTGGTCCAGTTTTTCCATTTTGTTTTATACAGTATGTTCTATATATTTTCCACAGTATAAAATTCCACAGAAGATGGCTGGGTTGTGTACAATGGATCTCAGTACCATATTAATACCAAATTGCTTCCTATGCAAGAAGCTAGAACTTTCTGTAAGAAGAATTTTGGTGATCTGGCAGTAATACAAAGTGAATCTGAAAGAAGGTTTTTATGGAAACTGGTAAATATCTTTATTACATTTTAATCCGAGTCTGTAGCAATACATATACTCTAAATGCTGATAGAAAAATATATGCTTTATGCAATCAATACACATTAGCTGTAATTGTTTTTTTTTTCAGATCTCAAGGGATGACAATTATGACCAATACTACATCGCCCTATCTGTTGGTCTTGATAAAACAGTCCAGTAGGTACAAGTAACGGTAGCGTTTCTGAAAAGGCTGGTAAAGACATAAAGGTGTTGTCCTTGTATTATGACCTACACAAAGCTGTTTCTGCTGTCAGTTTGCTAACTGCCCGTTTCGCTCATGCTGGGTGCAATGACATTTCATATTTTTTGTACTGCGTGGTTTTGAAGTAGGAAAGTAGGAAAGTTCTTATTTAGGGTTTTAATAAGTTCAGGTTCTTGCTATTTGATGATGTAACAACTATATAACACCCTAGTGATGAGAAAGAAGGTAAATTCCATTTTAGTTTTAGATAAATACTTGATTATATATGTATTCAAATATAACAAAACTGAGGAGATTTGCTTGTGTTCAAGGTGGATGGATGGATCTCCAGTGACCTATGTGGCTTGGGAACAGCATGAACCTAATTTTGCAAATAATGATGAAAACTGTGCAACAATGTATAGAAGCATGGGTAAGTGTACATCAAGTCAAAATCAAACTCAACACCTTTGAATCAAGATACAGCCATCAGTTAACTTAATTAATGCGTATTTGTAACTGTTCTGCAAAGGACAGTGCTTGCATGTTTGTTTGCACCTGTACCTGAAGTTCAGCTCACAAACTGACCCACCTCAGTAAAATGTGGGTTAGCACCTCCAGTAGCTACAGAACAAAAGTATATATTTTTAAGCCAATGTGCAACACAGTGTAGCATTCTGTCGTTGTAAGCAGAAATCCTTTACAATGAAAGGTTATATTTGACACTTCTGGTGCAATTGGAGAATGGTCACAATACTGGTAAGAGTACTGTGGGAAAATGTGTTATTGATGTTATTATCTGAGTTCTAATGAGGTTATTTCCCCTGAAATGAAGATTGAACCTGTGCTTTCAATGCCAAGCAGCTGTAATTCAGAGTTATATATGACTCTGTTCACTGGGACAGTTTGACACAGTTCAGGCTTTTCAACTCACAACGCAATTACATTCTGATACATTTTACCTGTCTCAGGTACCTTTCATTGTTTCCTTAAGAGAAGGAGGACTGCCCTTACCAGAATGCATTGGGATATGAGTTGAAAAGCCAGAACTCTTCCAAACTGCCCTAGTGCACATGGAGTCATATGATAACCCTACTGTAATCGCATTAACATCTTCTATTGTATGTCATAAGAGCTTTTTTTTCCTTTATGTTTTTACAAATATAGGTAGTTCATATTCCCTCCCTTCAGTATGTTGAACAATATCCTCAACATAATAAATTAAATGCACTGAAGGTGTGCATGGCCTGGCCTGCCTTGTTCTACATCCTCACACCTTCAGATTCGAGATTAGAGATTAAAGCTGCACAAACTGATTGTTCAATTATTCACATAAGCGCTTGACCATTCCAAGTGAAGTGCAAGTGAAGAAGCAGCTGCTTGGATTTGTGTGGACTTCTGTTCTCCACAGGGTTTAAGCAAAGCAGCAATCCACACAAATACAAGCAGCTGTTTCTTCAATTGGAGAGCTTATCCGAATAATGGAATAATTGTTTCGTGCAGCACTAATTGAGGTCGAATTAGTATTGAGTCCCTCATTTTGTTTTGCAGGATTTTGGAACGATATCAACTGTGGCGAGTCATTTCCTTCTATATGTAAAAGAAGTGAAACTTTTGTTAATACCACCATGGGTACCACAGTTCCTCCTGTCGGAGGATGTCCGGCTGACTGGTTATCATATCAGAAAAAGGTAACAGCTCAAAAGATTATACAGTGCATAGACTTAAAGGGGTGGATGTATGGTAAGACAGCTGTTTTATTTTCTCCTAGTGCTACAAAATGTTTGGCATGAATGATGCTGACCGAAAGACATGGACAGATGCAAGAACTCTCTGTATTAACCAGGGTGGAAATTCGGTTTCCATTGCAAATGCAAAACAGCAAGGTATGTAACACAATAAGATTAAAAATAATGTTAACTGTGCCCCTGTATAACCAGTTCATTTGACACCCTCTGTTAATGTCATTGTTTTCCCCTTAAGTAGCATTTTGCACATGCCCACAACTATATTTCTCTCTTTAAACTATGTTTGATAAATACAGTAGAGCTTCTTTGTTTATAATTTTAAAAAGCTATATGCACAATAGTTGTGTGACCGAGGTATATTTGAAATGACTATATACATGAAAATGAAAGTTAAAGGCCTCTTTATATCTCATTCAGTCAGTGTTTTGCTCTGTTACCATCTGCTATCTATCAGATTGTATTTACTTTGCACAAAGACTGCATTCAAGTACAGTTATTACTGTAAGAACCCCACTTTTTCTTATCACTAATTGGTTTCACAATATTTCTCATTGGCCCTGGTTATTTGTACTGTATGGTGCAGATTTCTCTAAATGGTCTGTCTTGGCACTAAAAAACACAATATTTTAAGTAGTTTCTGGATCTACAAATGATTATTGATGATAGTAAACTGTTAAGCTCTAAAACTACAGATGCATTGTGGTTAAGACGCTCGCTTACGGTGTGCATGGTTGTTGGTTCACCTCCAGACTCCGCCCTGTTACACAGTTAAACCAAAACTCTTTCATAGGACATGAGGCGATAATAAGTTATGAAAAAAACCTGTCTGGTTCTTAGTAGCTACAGTAATGGATCCCAGTGACTGTGCAGCAACCACTTGGCTTGATATCCCATCCCATAACCCACCAGGGGAGGAGCTAGGGGGCTCCAGAGCTATATGGGCGGCTGCCATTACAACACTGAGATAGTGCGAGGGTGCACTAGTTGCAGTATGCCTAGCTGTATTTTCATAAGTTTTATTTCTTTAAATATCCAGATCAGTTGTTTATTCTCTCCATCTCTCTAGCGTTTCTTACATCTAAACTTCTGGATTTGCCTGTGGATGTATGGATTGGGTTAAATGACATCAATGCAGAGATGCACTTCCTCTGGACTGATGGGATGATGGTTTACTACATTAACTGGGCTAAAGGCTATCCAGTTTCAATGCCTCAGGGTAGATTTACTTATGGAGATGAGGTAAGTTTAAGGGTCAAATAAGAAAGGGCTGATACAACACAGGGTTTAGTATAAGTACAAAAACAGTATTATTTCTGAGATAGAGAGAAACGTTTCTGGAACAGTATATGCAGTTGAATGACTATAGGTTCTTGTACACTGTATTTGAGCAAGCTTAAAGGATCATAAAGTTGTAGTACCATATATTCTTAACATGTGCATGCAATACTGTGTAAAAAGGCATGAAAAGCATTTAAGTAATACATACAGCAGGGAAACGAGAATACAAAAACAATAATGAGAGGAAAAATGCAATAGTGACCTATAAAAGAAATACAAAAACACATTGATAATCTGTGCAAATGTACAATACATCAAATAGCCTACTTGAATGCACAGAACGAGCACAAGTGCAAATATCAATCATTTAATTGTTAAATGCTATACATGCAAACACAAATCAAATAACAGTATTACATATAGTTGCATGTAATACAGCAATGCTCAACATTTTGTTTTCCACAAAGATCACAGTAAGTCAACTTGGTAAGTATGTTCCATAACAATTGTTAATATTAAAAGCATTTAAAGTTTTATAAAACTATTTCACTCGGGTCACAAATGTGCCTGGCTGCAGGTAGTCAATTTATACAATTTGGAAGGTATGTGCAGTTAGACTCCAAGTTTACCAGTCTGCCCCCTGCCGGACACACATCCAAAACACACCAAATATTACCTGGCTGCATTATTATTTAGGAAAGTCATACATTTGTTAAAAAGGTAAGGCTTCAGGTTCGGAGAGACAGTATTTTTTTCTAGTGCAGTGTATTCACAGTTTTAGGTCTCTCAAAATTAATCCTTTCGGTCGTGAATTACTTTTTCAAAAACAGGACAATGACATAATATAATATTATGTCATAATAATTTTATGACATAATCATTTGTCTATTTAGGAATATGACTCTGTAATTATGACAAGTGGGTTGAACTCCAAACTGGCTGGGCACTGGAAAAATGAGGATTGTCTTGCAGTGAAAGGCTTTATTTGCCAAAAAAAATATGGTAAATATTGTAATATTTATGTACATCTAAAAAAGCACTTAAATTACCATTATCCAATTGACATGTTATTCAGGCTCATAAACAAGCCTTGATGGGCCTTTTCTCATTCTCAAACTTTTCTATTTGTGTGCTTTCCTGTTACTATGAGATTCAACCTTTTTATCTTTTAGAAAGTGTTCCTTTTCCCTCTGTCTCTGAAACTCACTGTGCATGAAGAGCAACATTCAAATTGCTGCCAGCTAAAATCCTTTTTTGTCTTATTTTTTCTTGTTCCAGATCCTAATTTCAGCAAACCACCAACGACAGCAGCGCCCAAGGGTTATGTCCAATTTGGCACAAGCTCCTATAGAATAATAAAGCAAAAGTTAAAGTGGGATGAGGCTCGGAGACAATGCAAAGCAGAAGATGCAGAGCTGGCCAGTATTTTGAATCCTATGATACAGTCCTTCATTATGCTACAAGCAGAAAAATATGGAGAACCATTGTGGATTGGATTAAACAGCAATGTAGTAAATTAGATTGACTTTATTATTACTTAAGCATGATGAACAGTATAAAATAATACGTGTCAGTAAACATCTTTTTAAATACATATATGTTGTTGAAGCAGTTACACATAAGGGATGCACACTAGCAAAGTCATACTGCATCAATACATGTGTTATAAATTGTAATAATATAGTTATTATTTCATTACCACTAACTGTGGCACAGGGGAAAGGGAGTTAGTAGATGACCCGTGGTGTAAAATGCACACAGAGGAAAATATACTAGTACCTGCCAGTGCAAGAAAGACAGTGTACAGTGGTTAACATTTGGGACTGCAGAGCGCAAGGTACTGAGGTCCGCCCAGCCTCCACCTGTATATTGGGTTGCCTCAGCCTGTCGACCTTGCATTAGCGATAACAAAAATCTCTACCATATACAGAATGCTAAGCAGATGCCCATTTTCTTTTATTTGCTTATTTCATGATGGTAACATTGATTATCCATTTCCTACCTTTTCTTTTTTTCTAATCTTTTGGTTCTTTGTTCTTTAAACTTAAGTTCGACAGATTTTTAAACCACAGCAGCTGTTGGTTTAAAATTAAAATAAAAAAAAAAACAAGGTATCTAATCACTTCCTCTGCAGTCAGTGTCACATGGCTTGATTGCAGCTAGACCATTGGAGCGAAACTGAGCTACACCGAAGAAGTGATTTGGTAGCAGGAAGTAACAGAATATTTTACAACAGTATTAAAGTATAAATACATGCAAAGAACCAAATGATTACCAACAGAAGAAAAGGTTTAAAAAGCGTTGTATAGTCTTGTGAGCCTTTGTAACCAAATGTAATCATGGATGCATATTGCAATATTAGACCTACATGTCATAAACTTTGCACAAAATGTAACGACAGCAATGCAAATCCACAGCAATCAAAATGGTTAACGCAAAATGTAAGGAATAAATAAGGTAGGGTGAAACAAATCTGTTTTATTTGTGAATAACTCAATATGGGATCCACATTCTTCAGTGTGATTGCAAACATTATACAAAGCTAAGTGATATATAACACAGAATTAAAATGACATTTCCTTTTCTATTTTTGCATATCTATATCTGCATCTTTATCCTATCGTTGTTCACTCATCATCAAAAGAAATCTCCACAACTATATTCTAGTGTATTAAAATCACTACTGCATGAGAAATGTAAGTTCCCTGGGGTTGGGGTTGTCTTTGTCTTCCTCGTGTGTAGTCTATTGTCTTTATCCTTTTCAGACTGAAGGATATTTTAGATGGACTGACAGCTGGAGACTGAGTTATTCCAGATGGGCGCCTACAGAGCCTAACAATAACATTGCATGTGTTTACATCGACAACGATGGAACATGGAAAACGGCTCCCTGTAACGACACTTACTATTCAGTGTGTAAACAGAGTAGAGATAAGACACCAGCATGATTTTACCTGTACCCTTACTATTCAGTGTGTAAACAGAGTAGAGATAAGACACCAGCATGATTTTACTTATATAATTTCTACGGCCTACCTTTTGAACTACAAACCATCTGTAACATGCAACTGTACCTTCAAGAGGTGTCAAGGTTTGTCTGCAAATCACAATTGATACGTGGAGGATGAGGTTATCTATACAGAAAGTGTTTCGAGGGAATTCTGGTAACTCACTGCGACAGTCTTTTTCTCCGATTTTATAAAACCACTGTCAAGAGAAATATTGTGACTCAGCGCTCCAGATAAGGGTTTGAGTCATTCAGTAATTTACCCTCCAATTTAGACACTATGTGAGTAAAATGTATTTTGGATAAGTAAAATGCAACATTAACTTGAAGTCATGAGTACTTTTAATAAATACTGTACTTACTTGAGTGCTAACATATGGGGTCTACATTCATTACAGCCTTACATTTTAACTGTAATGTTACTTTAACCTACTGTACAAAAACTGGTCTTAAAATTAAAAAAAAAACATAAGCAATATGGCTGTGAAGCAAATAAACACAGAAACAAAATGTTTTATTTATTTATTTTTTTAATGAAAACCTGAACTTATTGGTCCCATGTTTCTGGCAATTCTCAGTCAGACTACAATTAGCTGTCTTTGCCTTCTATACAGTGGCTTGCGAAAGTATTGACCCCCCTTGGCATTTTTCCTATTTTGTTGCCTTACAACCTGGAATTAAAATGAATTTTTGGGGGGTTTGTATCATTTGATTTACACAACATGCCTACCACTTTAAAGATGCAAAATATTTTTTATTGTGAAACAAACAAGAAATAAGACAAAAAAACAGAAAACTTGAGCGTGCATAAGTATTCACCCCCCCAAAGTCAATACTTTGTAGAGCCACCTTTTGTAGCAATTACAGCTGCAAGTCTCTTGGGGTATGTGTCTATAAGCTTGGCACATCTAGCCACTGGGATTTTTGCCCATTCTTCAAGGCAAAACTGCTCCAGCTCCTTCAAGTTGGATGGGTTCTGCTGGTGTACAGCAATCTTTAAGACATACCACAGATTCTCAATTGAATTGAGGTCTGGGCTTTGACTAGGCCATTCCAGGACATTTAAATGTTTCCCCTTAAACCACTCGAGTGTTGCTTTAGCAGTATGCTTAGGGTCATTGTCCTGCTGGAAGGTGAACCTCCGTCCCAGTCTCAAATCTCTGAAAGACTGAAACAGGTTTCCCTCAAGAATTTCCCTGTATTTAGCGCCATCCATCATTCCTTCAATTCTGACCAGTTTCCCAGTCCCTGCCGATGAAAAACATCCCCACAGCATGATGCTGCCACCACCATGCTTCACTGTGGGGATGGTGTTCTCGGGGTGATGAGAGGTGTTGGGTTTGCACTAGACATAGCGTTTTCCTTGATGGCCAAAAAGCTCAATTTAGTCTCATCTGACCAGAGTACCTTCTTCCATATGTTTGGGGAGTCTCCCACATGCCTTTTGGTGAACACCAAACGTGTTTGCTTATTTTTTTCTTTAAGCAATGGCTTTTTTCTGGCCACTCTTCCGTAAAGCCCAGCTCTGTGGAGTGTACGGCTTAAAGTGGTCCTATGGACAGATACTGCAATCTCCACTGTGGAGCTTTGCAGCTCCTCCAGGGTTTATCTTTGGTCTCTTTGTTGCCTCTCTGATTAATGCCCTCCTTGCCTGGTCCATGAGTTTTGGTGGGCGGCCCTCTCTTGCCAGGTTTGTTGTGGTGCCATACTCTTTCCATTTTTTAATAATGGCTTTAATAGTGCTCCGTGGGATGTTCAAAGTTTCTGATATTTTTTTATAACCCAACCCTGATCTGTACTTCTCCACAACTTTGTCCCTGACCTGTTTGGAGCGCTCCTTGGTCTTCATGGTGCCGCTTGCTTGGTGGTGCCCCTTGCTTAGTGGTGTTGCAGACTCTGGGGCCTTTCAGAACAGGTGTATATATACTGAGATCATGTGACAGATCATGTGACACTTAGATTGCACACAGGTGGACTTTATTTAACTAATTATGTGACTTCTGAAGGTAATTGGTTGCACCAGATCTTATTTAGAGGCTTAATAGCAAAGGGGGTGAATACATATGCACACACCACTTTTCCGTTATTTATTTTTTAGAATTTTTTTAAACAAGGTAGGTTTTCATTTCACTTTACCAATTTGGACTATTTTGTGTATGTCCATTACATGAAATCCAAATAAAAATCAATTTTAATTCCAGGTTGTGAGGCAACAAAATAGGAAAAATGCCAAGGGGGATCAATACTTTCGCAAGCCACTGTAGCTACTGCATGCAGTGTATTCAGCTTACCTGGAGCGCTGTTGTGATTGTCTATAGTTTTGTCTGATTTCTGGTGATGGAAGTTTATTTGCATGTTTCACTAATATTTTTTTCCTCTAGAAAGATTAAATACAGGAATAGTTAAGCAGTTCTGTTTGTTTTCAGATATATTACACAGAGAAGCAGAGATGCAGAATATTAACTACATGCAATAAGCAGTGTAGCTACTGTACAGTGTAGTTAAATGTATCCTGCATTTTGAATGAACCCTTTGCTCTTTTATTAGAAAACCCTTTTTATTGTACACACAAGTGCTATTAGATGTTATTATATTTAACTATGAAGCAGTCTACAAAGAAGGCAATTTCTAATATTTAGGCATGCTTTAAAAACTTTAGAAATATAGTTCATTTTCAGGTTTACAGTAGAGTATGATCATATTCTGTGCACAAAAAAAAAAAAAAAAATTGTGTTTAGTTTAGATTTAGTGTTTGGGAGACTTTTGTAGACCACATGAATTTCTGCTGTTTGAGCTGGAGTACTGGTGTCAGAGAATGTGTGTTCCCCTAGGAACAAATATGTCTTTCCTCTTGGAGACAATAGTTGGGAATATTGGTTCCCCTTCCAAATATTTGCACCACCTTAATTTTTTGAAACAAAGCATTCTTTCTTTGCAAGTCTATATCCATGCATTTTCAACTAAAACCTTCATTTTAAGACCACTTTATCTAACCTTAGCCTTGCACCATCCAGCCCTGCTAACTGTTCCAGTCTCACCAAAATAATACATAAGAGAACAGTGCACACATTCCTCACATGTACTTGCAATATACATGTATAATTTACTTGCACATATGGAGGGGGTCGGTGGGAACCAATATTAGTTGAGTTGAGTAAAATGACCAATGCGCCAGTTTGTCTTTACAGATATCCCTCCAACTGACCCCCCTCAGTTGGCTGGTAAATGTCCAGAACCAAAGAAAAGAAAAGTGTGGGTCCCTTTCGTGGCCACTGCTATTTATTTCAGTCTGCGTCCATTGATAACTGGCCCCATGCTTCCATGGAATGTCTACAGATGGGTATGAATATTTGTAGTTGTACTTATTCGTTTATTGTTCACTTGCTTATTGCTGCTTTTAATGTTTATCAATGTTTTTATCTATGTGTAGAGCCTTGGACTGATTTATTTGCGAAAAATGCTATATAAATAATACAGATTGATTTGACTGATCATACTGACTCCAGAATAAACATGTAGATGAATGAATTAATGAGAAAATACAGATGCCATTTTTTTTTTTTTTTTTACAATCTGCATAATGTAGTTAACACACAGTATGTCCCTCCAGTTACGAAAATATGTGATTGCAAAAGCCTCATTGAAGAATAATGTATTCACGTCATCTTTTTTCTTGTTTAAAAGGCGGTGCTTTGCTGAGCATTGAAGATGCTGCCGAGGCTAGATTTATAGAAGAAAACATTGAAATACTGCAGGACAGGGTGAAATCCTTCTGGATAGGACTGTACAAAAATGTGGATGGTAAATTGATTTGCATGCACAACTTCTTTTAGATAACTGTGTTGGTATTTAAGGTATTTTTTGTTAGCTTTTCCAGATTCCAAAGATTTATTTAAATGGGTTAAGGGTAGATAACATATTTTGGTGTTTTTTGTTTCTGCTCAAAGCGCCTTGAAAATGACCATTTGGTGATAGTTTGTGGGAAACCTCTGATAGACATCAAGCTTGCCACCATGCAAAGGACCATCCCAGTTCTTACACCATAGGTTAATTTTCAGCTGCTAGGTACACCAGCAACAGTGCCTCATCGGCATGCAGTGTTCTACATGGGCGGGTGTGTAATAAACACAGACTTGCTTGTCCTTGATATCTGTGTATTTTGTGCCTCATTTCAGGGAATTGGTTATGGATCGACAACTCTGTGGTGGATTATGTGAACTGGAATTCAGGAGAATCTGGAAAAAGCAAAGATTGCGTTGAGCTTCATACTGTCAGTGGAAAGTGGTACAATCTAAATTGTAACTCTTATAGAGGATACATCTGTAAAACATCAAAGAGTAAGTGATATTACCCGATTGGCTTTAATGATGTTTGGTACAATAAAGATTATCCTATAAAGGAATATGAAAAATTGACAAATTAGTGTCCTACTAATAATCATTATGTTGCGATACACTATTTGTCTAGAAGGTGGTGCAGCTATCAATAGAAGGAAAAATCATATCGAATATTGGAGTCTGGTTTCATTATGTGCATATCTTTTAGATTCTCCCACCATGAAAAGATTAATAATTTCCCTTGAAAAATATTAGAATATATCCAGTAATAATTAGTGATAATTACCAAAGCATTCGGAATCCCCATTTCAGTGTAGTGTAATTCATATCACCAGAGAAATGGTGTCTTCAAAAACTTCACAACTAACCTTTCTTCAACTGGTTACCTAAAGCCCACACCCAGGCATCTTTCTTTCAGCCAGTGTGAAAGGCTCTTTTGCACTGCCATAAAGATAAAAGGCTACAGATTGGTTTACAGATTGGAATATTTATTCTCATATTTTTATCACATTCTCCCCGGTTGTTTTGCTACCCAATTTTGGCATGATCAGTTCAGATCAATGTGACCTCAGTTCCCACAGTCAAGCCAATTGCCTTTTTTCACTTGTCGAACCTGTGGAGTCCTGGAGGCATGCCCCAGGCTTGAAGATCTCCTAGACTCTATAGTTGAGTCCTGGAGACGTGCCCCAGGCTTGGAGATCTCCTAGACTCTGCAGTTGACTGATTAGTATAGTGATCTCTGAACAATGTTGAGGTGAACTTGCCCCAGACTACTTGGTGCAAAAACCAATGCAGTGATCCCTGTAAGTCCCCTTATAAACGTTTACCTCAGTATTTTTGCACTGTAATTTTGGCAGTTTTCACAAGCATGGTTATACTATGCATTTACCATAGCTTACCATGTTTAAGATGCTTTACAATACTTAACTATGCTTTACTGTGCTTTCACTATGCTTTATTACACTTTGCTGTGCATTTACTATGGTAGACTTTTGTAAGCCTCCATTTTATAAGTCTCCAGCCAAGCTCGCCAACTCAAGCCATGCTTTTGTGAGTGATGGTGTGACAGCCTGGCGAGTGGTGATGTCAGGGCAGAGTGCAGGAAAGAAACAAGGGCAAGATACTGCAGTGAAAAAGACACTGCACACGCCATTTATTTAAACAAAAAATAAATAAAAGGTTTTAACAAAAATAAATGCTCACAGAGCACAGAAAATAAAAGTGTGACCAAAAACAAATCAGGAACAGAAATAGGTAGGCAAACGCTTTCACTGTTCCTATATGTATTACTTTTAAATTTCTCTCTCCTCTCGATCTCCCGTTCTCCACTTCCGGTCACCCACAACGAATATGGAAAGTTGCAGACTTTTTATACCGTGGCCGACCTTGTAATTATTCTATTACCCCTCGGCCACAATCTGCATGCACTTTAAAATTACTCCTGACAGAGGAAGAGTTACGACCTTGCCTCTGCCAGAACAGGTCTAAAATAAAAACAAACCAAACAGCACGGCTACGCCATTATATTTACACAAATAAATCATAATACAAACAAATACAAAACAAATTTTGTATTTTTTTTGTTTTTTTTTTAGTTATTGAACAAACTGAGAAACCCCCATCACAGGAAGGTAAGCAGATGAAGTTTCATGAACAGCTTTGCCATGAAACAGATTGCATTTCATTAAAACTTGTCACGATATAATTGTTCTTGTCAAGTTTAAAGCATAGGCAGCTCAGCTTTTATTTTGCTGGTTTATGAAAGTATATGTACTGCATGTAACAGCACTCAACATTTTCTTTTCTTGAATTCAGTTTTCCTAAGTACATCAGTTATCCAAATTTTCTAGTTGTGTTAGCCTTAGACTATATTCATAAAAATATGTAAAATGTTGACAAAACTTGTTCTGTACTTTTTCTTTTAGCTCGCAAACCTGAAGAAAAATCAACGCAAGATTACAGTGTGATTGTGGTGTCTGTGGTGCTCCTTATCTTAACAGGAGCTGGACTGGCAGGCTTTTTCATTTACAAGCGGGGGTGTAATCCTCCATCAGAGGAGAGCAACTTTGACAATACGCTTTATTTCAATATTTAAACTTCACTTGGAATAAATGACACCAAAGTCCTAGTAGCTAATATTGAGCAGAATGAACAAGCAAGCATTTAGGTTATATACAAATGCATACTCATGTGTGTACTGTCAAGAACACTTGACATTTTAACCCCTCTGCAATTGCCTTTTGTTCTAAACACTTTAGAACAGAAATGACAACACCTAAGTCACAGATGCTGTTTCTTTTCCTGTGGATTAGTTTAAAACCTGTCTAATGTAAAACCCAACATACTAAGTACCTACTACTAAAGATACAATTGCAATGAGTCCCGTTTTAGTATAGCATTGTGCTGATAATATTCTAAGAATAAGTTTTAAAAACACAGTGCTCAGTAACATATGTTGGGTTAAACAACGTATCATTGGGAAGAAAAAGATGTACAGGCAGTTTCTAATACAGTGCTCACTCTTTATAACGCTATAGTGGGGAGCCATAGTTACAAACTACTAAAAGGGCTACTGTAATGGCATTGTGAAGCAAACGGGAGCCACGGCCCTGCCATGTTATAACCGATTCCGTGCTGTAACGAGGCGTGTTAACGGGAGAGCACTGTATTGATCTGATGCACAGTTTTTTTTTTTTTTTTTTTTTTTTTTTTAATGTCATGTTTCCATTTACTTCCATTTACTGAATTATATTTGTTTGACCAAACCAAATCTGTATCAGGATTCACTTTGTCTGCATAGAGCTGTGAATAAAAATGAATTTTTAAACAAAGTAATGTTCTTTTCTTCCAAAAAAAAAAACACAACTTTTAAGCTTTCTTGATGACATTACAAGGAATATTTATATACATGGTCACATGCAGTGAATTAATAATGACCATGCATGTGTCTAAACTGGACTGTGATACGTCTCTCCTCAAAGTGTGCTCCCAGCTTCGCTGAGGAGACATCTATCCCTTTAGTTACAATGCAGTTCAGTAGATTTCAATTCTACTGGAAAGCCCACCATTTGATCTCATGAAGTTACTACTGTTTCAACATTTCCCTTACTACTTGTAAGCAAGCTCCAATATTGAGTTATTGTTCAGTTTCTCTAAATCTGTTTAAAATGCAACTCACACTGTCTTGCACTTCCATGTGTTGGGTGCAATAGACTGTGCACATGTGCCGCTAGCCCCTCCAGCTTATTGTGAGTATCTGTATAGGAATAGGAAACACACATTTTCTATGAATGTGCAAGTGGCTTTTAATTCTGCACACTTTAGTACTGCACCACTGACTAACTTAAATAAAAGCTTGTGACAGTATACAGTTGACTTATAGGCTACTCATGATAATACAAATTAGTTGTATATTAATGTAACATTTGTTGCTGGTCCCTTGAAATTCGTATTAACAAGAACTGACTGTCCACCTGCAAGTATCATAACTTATGAATGCTGCACCATAATTTATTTCGTGTTAACTGTCTAGCCTATTAAGTCGGCCAAGTTAATAATAATACTGGTAATTAGAAAATAATTTAAAAAAAAAACTATTGTAAGGTATACTTAGTGTTTTGTGGTTTCAGTTTTTACATTTAAAAACATTTTCCGTGAATTTTTCTGAGTTTACATATACTATGTATACTTTTACATATACTAAAATAGGGATAAAATCGGTAAAAAAAAAAAATAATAATAATAATAATTGGTAAAAATCAGGGGGAAAAAATCTCAGTATACACACTTCACATATGGCATATAATGCATAGCAGTTCTGGTTTCTGATTAATAATGTCCCTGACATGTATAGTGAAGCAGAATCTTTGAAAGTCGAAGCCACATTTTCCCAAGTTAGCTGGTACTTTGCGAACGTTTGGGCAATCGCTGCGCTGACGGAAATAGTATCTGCAGAAGGTATGAACATGACATCAGCACAAAACAAGCCAGGTTTATTCACCTTGAAATCATAAAAAGAAAATAATATTGACAGAACTTGGTGGTGCAAACCATCGGGAGACGCGACAATAAAACAATAGAAATAAACGCAATTGATATATTAGACTTTGTATTTTTTATTTTCTGGTTTTATCTTAACATAAGCCCCCTTAATTACTAAACCAGCAAAAATGACCATTGCACTCTGTGATCTCATTTTTAAAATTTCATCAAACATTCAGAAAATGAAGGCAGACAATGCTTACTGAAAAACCAGTCATTGCTGAAACATCACACAAATCTGTGGTAGCTATCACTAAGTATGCAACACGGTAAGTTCTTTACTGCACATGATCTTAGAAAGAATAATACAGTACACAGTAGTTGTATAAGGAAGGTGTATTGCCCAAAAATTTGGTAAAACCACAAATTTAATTCAAATTCAAATGTAAATAAAAATAAGACAGCACTATTATTTTTTTTATATTAAGGTTTAAACTAGCCTACTGTTCCATAACATTTAAAACTGGCCTGCTGTTTACAGTTGTGATGTCTGTTACCATTGTACGTTGTCATGGCAATGCACATCCATGTCCTTCTGTTCTTGCTGTGAAGTACAAGGACTCTGAACTTTGAAATGCTTCTTACAGAGTAGAAATGGGCATCCTATGCAGCACAGAATCTAACGCAGGGCTTCTCAAACTCTGTCCTGAGGAACACCTGTGGCTGTTTGTTTTTACTCCAACCGAGCTCTCAATTAATTAACTAGACCCTTAATTGAACTGACAATTTGCTTAATTAGACCTTGTTACTTGTTTTCAGCTTTTGAACAGTTGCATATTTCAAGTTAGCTATAACATTTGATAAGTAACTTGAACTGCAACTGTTTAAGAGCTTAAAACAAGTAAAAAGGTCTAATTAAGCAAATGATGAGCTCAATTAAGGGTCTAGTTAATTAATTGAGAACTCAGTTGGAGTGAAAACCAGTAGCCACATTATTATTATTACTAGGAAAGAAAATTCAGGATATTTTGTCCTTTTGTTAGCAATACAGTTCTACATAATCACATGGCCACACTATACTTTTGAAATAGTGGCCATAATGAGATCCAGTGTGTCTTAAAATGTGTCTCACAAGGGGAGTCAGATGATAATACAGAAGACACACGGCATCACTGAGATTAAAACAAAAAACACAGATGTGGGGATTTTAATAATCACTTCTATTGATTTGTTTCTGCAATCATTATTTTTGTTTTCAGTGGTTATGTGGAGATAAGCCAACAAAATGAATAACAGCATTTGTTATTTTAAGGATTAGGTTTATAAAAACAGAAATCGCTTATCCTGCTGTGACAAGTTCCATTGTATAAGACAACTTATTAATTCCATAACCCACACATGTTTCTGCATAGGGGGGCACTTCAGAAAAATGTCTACAAAAACAAAAGTAGTAATTTTGCTATAATGTTAATGAATTTACACTTTTACAAAAATCGAAGAATACCATGTTGAGTGTTTTCACAAAAATACAATTCAAAGTAATGATTGTTTAGAAAACGGTAGTCAGCGATAGTTGGATTATCCTTGTTTGAATCAACCTACTCCACTGGACTTCTCTACAGTATCTGTAACATTGCAATAGAAGGGATACGGACACGCTATGCCCATGTCAAGCATAACAGTTTGTTAAAGTATCAAGTAATGCTGAGTGCACACCTAAGCAAACATATGCACTCAGCACTGCTTGGTACAGGTAGTGAGGCACATGTGCTTGAGATCATCACAGAGAAAAACGTATCATTTCAAAGAGCATCATACAGCTTCAGCATCATCCTTGACAGGAGGACCTCTTGAAAATGTAGTTTGAAATCAAGCGTGCATTCGTTTTACATATTGGTGTGAAAGTTGTCAAACAGCCAATGCCCCTGGCACTTTAGCAAGTATGTAACCAGGGTAACAGAATGTCCAAAATCTTCTGGATTCCATACCTTCTGTAAATTCCAAACCTCGTGAAACCAAATAATTACCCATTTATAATTAGATCTCAGCTAGGATTAATACTTCTGTTTCACTTCAAATCTGGTAAGATTAAATTAGCTGTGCAAAAAACAGCTAAGAAGTGGTTTTCTGGAGGGATCAGTTGCTGATGCTGATGAGAATGTTCCTGTTGGCTCCTAAGAAATTACAGCTGGAAGAAAATATTCAGTTCCTGACCTAACCCTTCAATGCACATTGTGTGTGTGTGCGTGTGTGCTGAACTATTCTTCAGCCTTGTGTGTAACTGCATAGAGTCTAACCTTTTCAACATTCCGCAGGGTATCTTCCAGTGACCAACAACTGAAAAGTCATGAATTTTTGCATTGTGTGGCTGTTTGATTATTAGACGACAATCAAATCTTTATTTTTTAGCAAAGTCATATTTAGGTTTCTCATTATTTGGCACATTAAAACAATGTTAAACGACACGCAGCCAAACTGAATTTAGGGAAATATCTTTGCAAAATGATCTACCAATCCCTTTTTTTTTTTTTTACTCTGCAGTTTTTTTTATTTTTGTTTTATGCCACTGTATTTGGTTCTAAAATGTTTACACAAATCTTTGAATGGTACAATTTAAAGTCCTTTTTATTCTTCTGGCACAGTGTAGCGTTCTATTGTCTATTGGCACCGACACGTTTAAGACCAAATTGAATAATCTAAATTGAGTTTCTCAAGAGGTGTTTTTCTTAAGATTGACTAAATAGTATTAATATGAGATTAGAATAATTATTGAACCCTTGTACTGTGTTTGAATATTAATTAATCTTCATCAAGAAGAATCAGCTAATTGCCCTACTAACTTCCTGACATTTACTTTAACAAATAAACTGCATAGTTAGAAGGAATACATTTTACAAGGTCTGAGGTGCACAGTAACGGTTCATTGCATTGGGAATTGGAACAATATACTATACTTTAAGCCTTGTTTTTTAAAGCTATTTGAATAATAATGAGGGTAGTGTATTTCTATTGTGCAGCATAAAAATAACACACAGGCAGCAATCATACAACAGTCTCCCCCATGCCTAAAATGCCCTCATTGTTAAAATAAAAGCAGCTTTCACCATGGCAACCAGAACCCTGCAAGGTTGTTGTTGCTAATCCTTTTCAGCTTTATTTTTTGTAAGAGGTTTAACTCATACTCTGGAATTAACATAAAATTATACATTTCTGTACAGAGAAGGAGCTGATTTTCCAGCCTGAAAGGTAAGATTTTCTACAAATTACTTTTCCTGCCTTGTACTGTATCAGTTTGTAGCAACATGGAGTTCCTTTTCTAATTCCAAGTCTGTTCATTTCTACAAAAAAAAAAAACATTGACTCATCAAATGTGTTTTTGGCCCAGATGTTTTTTGTTACTTTACCGTGATTTTTTGTTGTTCAGTAACACAGTAACATGTTTATCTCTCATTTCTGAGCTGTTGTAGCCAGTTTGTGGTGTGATGATGCCAGTGTACTCCAATTGAAATGTTGTTTACCTGTTTTACAATATGTTACATAAATTTAGATTTTCTGCTATTTTTAAAATGTGAAAAATGTTTGTGAATAATAGGTTAAAGACTGGATGAATCACTGTGGTCTGTGACCACGAAGCAAGCATCAGACTGATATAGGGGGAGCTCAAAAAACATATATTTATGTTGAAAAAGCACATTGGATAATTTCTCTCAGCAACCAATACATTTATAACATTTTTAGGGCATGTATATTATATTATATTTTTATCTGGTCATTAGGAAAATCCATGGTTGTAGAATTGTTTTTGTGAAATCCACAAAGCTGTGGATCAGATTCCATTTACTGGTAACCTGGCTAGCTTCCAGGATGTAGCCGGCCTAGTAGATACCAGGATGTCGTCACAGTCCTAGAAGAATTGCCGCTAACTGGAAATGGAGCAGTGTGCTCAGCAAACCTGTAGCATCTCTGGATACAACCCACATTCCAACAAGGCAAGCTCTGATATTAATGGCTAGAGCCTGTAGTTTTTCACTCTTTGTCTGCTTACATGTAATTCACCCAACAAGCAAATACAACCTAAAACTAAAGCATGATGCTTTGGGTAATAAGGAAAGCAACAACATTTCTGAATTAACTTTTGAGAAAGAAAATGAATACTAATTTACTGATTGACGATAGTCGATGACCAAAGCATACATGTAAGACGGACATTTTATGCTGCAAGAAGCTGCCAGTTTAAAGTTTAACTAAGTCAGTTTATCCAAGAATATATATACAAAAAAAAAAAAAAAAAACAACATGGGAGGTGTGATATTTCTAATTTGCAAAAAAAAAAAAAAAAGTAAAAAAAAACCTGACCATCATAAAACATTAAATTATCTACAAGCAGAACGCTTTTGTATAAGAGACCACAGCCTCTCCAGTGACAGCCGTTAGTGGCAGGTACCCCAACATTAATGTGTATGTTGCATCCTTGAAATTCATAGTAGAAGTAGCAAGAGGCACTCCCTCCAGGAGACTGTTGCTTCATAATCACCACTCAAGCTTGACCAATTTTGTAGTACAAACACATGGGGGTAGGAAATATAGCATGCTGGACAACCCAACAGATGGAAGCCATGAGAATGTTTACCTAACTACAGTATTTCAGCCGGTGCTAATCAAAAGATTTTTTAAACTGCTAAATAAATATTACATATCCTGCAATAACTGAAGCAAAAGTGAATTATATATAATGTTCAAGACGCAAATAAAATATCTAACACTATATTAAGTATATCCATGTATGCTTGTGTAAGAGAGTCAAATTAAATTTTAAAAGCAAAGTTTTTAATCCTTTTGTTGCAGACATTTGGCTTTGCTTCTAACCAGACAGCCCCTTTGTCTCGGGCTATTGCAGCTTGGAAGTTCCCTGCAGACCTCCTGTTGTTCAGTAACAGCTTGTCAACGTAAATCAGCTTAGGGTACCAAATGAATAACGCCTTCCGAACTGCACACATGCTCTCTTACTGAAACGTTTCTGCTATTTTCCCTCACAGATATGGCTATCATGAAAGGTGCCAATGCACCAAGGCTGGTGATTGCAGCTAAAATGCTACTTTGGAACAAGGGTTTCCTACTTCTGGTGGTGCAATTCTGTGTTACAGTGAGGGCCTTTGAAACAACAGAGCCTGAAGCACACCACGTGGAGGCTGACAGACAGGAATACCTGAGAGAAGTTTTACAAGTTTTGTCTGTTGAACAACAGTCTCAGCTGAACCGAAATCAAACTCAGTCTTTAATTAAAGTGTTGTTTGACATTTTGGAGTGTCCAAAGCGGATTGATGGAACACAACAACAGTGTGATCAGGTTGGTGCTCTCAGAATCATTTATGAAGAACCGATTAAAGAATAATTCGTATTTGTCATGTATGCTTTTTGTGCGAACAAAATCTGTTTACGGGTATATTGTCTTAATGTTTTTTGGTGATGGCTGTAAATGAGAATTGCTAAGAAATACACAGGTATAGCACCAGCAGATTGTTATACCCAGTTTAATAAAGTCAAGTGTATGTTCCAGAAATGCAGCAGGTTTAACTTTCAGCACTAATTACCTACATAATAATTAACTACATAGTTTCAGTGTCTTTAAAATGATATAGCAGAATACCCAAGCCCGGGACAGGTTAATCGATCTGCTTTGCTGAAAGTATTTTTCAGAGTCTGATCTTCTCAGATTAGTTTTTGTTCCCCCCACTAGACTTAAAAGTCTGCAGTGTTGACAGAATTATGAATATATCTTATTCAACTACCACTAAATCCTTTTTTTTTTTTTTTTGCTATTAGTCAATATAGGACTAGTTAGGTTTTCCAAACTGTTTCCCATAGTTAACTGTTTGAACAAATGATTTGTTTATAAGCAAATATGGTTACACCCACTTGAATGACCTCCCGACCAACTGACCTTTAAGTGTATTCTAAATGCTACAGTGTACAATCAAAATAGACAAAGCTAGTAACTGGACATTCAAGGTAAAAAATCATGCATACATTAAAACGTAGGCCTCATGCCAAGTTTTAATCTGTCCAGGCCATGAGATTAAAAAAACGTTCTTTTTTGCAAGGGATTATAAAGCGATTGACTACATCCTACTCTTTTTTTAATAAGCATTTAATATGGCAGACATCTTCACTGCCTTTTAAATCTGCATGGAGCTCAATACATATTAAGGCAGATAAATTAAATATGTTTAAGTGGGATGCCGCAGTAAGCATTGTGCTGATGTTTTTGATGTAAAGTGTGCATTGAATTGATCACCTCCAACAAAGGATAGCATTTAAGTTGTCACACTACTTCACAGTATTATGACTACATTGTATGAAAGTCATGGCAACTCATTTGATTCAATTCCGCACCACACCTTAGCTAGGATGTTTATGCTGTTAGATGAATGCAGTTACAACAAGGTGAACTGAAGTACTTTCTGCTGTGTTTTTTATAGAACCATAGGGTTTCTCTGAGCTTCCTCTTGAAAAATTATTTTGCTTAGGGTCCATAACCATTATTACATATTGAAAAGTGGTTATGTATCACTGGTTCAATATGAAAGCTAGTGATAAGCCCTCTTTTCAAAGTGTGTAGGATACATTATATAGCACAATAATGTTGCACTGCCTGTGCAACACAAATATGCTTCCCCACAATCAGCCTTGAGGAGCCTTTTCAGAAGCACTTTTGTTCTGGAATAGTAAGCATGGCAAGTCAAGCAGACAACAATATAGAATCA
Source organism: Polyodon spathula (assembly GCF_017654505.1). NCBI lineage: Eukaryota > Metazoa > Chordata > Actinopteri > Acipenseriformes > Polyodontidae > Polyodon > Polyodon spathula. The sequence goes on along the minus strand of NC_054537.1, from coordinate 9,814,017 downwards.
TATAGACCACACATACATGTACATTCGAAGCAGGTAAGGAATTTAATCATATCAGGAAAAATTAGATGATACTGTAGATAACTGTAACAACCAGCATTTTGTGTCATTTCAGTGCCTCTCACCAGATGTGCTGTTTTCTGCTGTGGGAGAAGGTGCCAATGAACACACTGATGAAGAAGGTTTTCAGAAGATTTCGACTGTCCTTCTTTATTATATCATAAACATGAGAGATGTCTGCACCTTAAACTCATCTGCCAATTCTCCAGACTACCAGTTCTACCTTACTGCTGTGTTGGGCTTCAATCACAAAGAAGACTTTAAATATCTCACACAAAACGAAACTGAAAGCATCTTGGAAGTCATTAACCTGCATTACGTGCCTTCAACAACAAGCCAGGTGAATGAGCTACATTAATGACAAACATCGGATACGTCTCTATGTTAGCAGGTCTTCAGGGTTTGAAACATTTATACTATGCTCAATAGAGGGGTACCCTCAATCATAGCACTGCTTGAAGAATTGAATTACTGATGAAACAATTTAAAAGGTGTTTTATGTCTTGCTTATTAAACCATATAGCCTTTTGTTGCAGACAGGACAATTATTTATTCACACATACCAAGATGTTTAGTCAGCAAATAGTAAAACAGGCTACAAATGCCCTCCTGTCCCCACAACCCAACACGTTGTAGTATTTCCATCAGCCAGAGTGTATACTGTTCAGCACCCTTTCAACGAAGAATTACTCCCCAGAATGGACACTTTATTACTTCAACTATTTCAAAATCTCTCTCCAACCCGTATTTAACCTTCAAATTCATAAAACAATTTGTGCTTTAGGTTATAGTAAACAATGTAGTTTAACAGTATGGTATGGGTATAAATATAGACACATTACATTACTAAATATAGATAGTACTAAACTTGTTTGTTTTCCAAAAATTGTATTCCAACTTCTTTAGTGCACAGATGCGATGCTCTTAACCAGGGAAGCTGGTATTCTGGATACTCGAGGTGCAGACAGAAAAGCTGTACCAAAACTGGCTGCTGCAATTATCACTCGCGCTCTGAAACGGAATTGCTTTAGCAAACACAACCTACCCTTACCAGGATTCTTCACTGAATACATCTTCCATTCCCTGAACAGTACAAGTAATATAAGCACAGCAGGTAAGATCACATTTATACATGTATTTTTAATTTAGTTGATCAACGTAGTTGATGAATCAGTCTCAGTCAACACGAAGGCTAGTTAGCCTAATGCAAACCCTATCTATGAGTCTTTAAACACAGTGAAGGTGTATTTGGACAATGGTTGCAACCAGTGACAGTAGCAATATGTCACAGTCATGTTCAATATGGGAAAACTTCCTTCTTTGCTTTTTAACTAGAACAACTTCAGTTCTAGTCATTTAGCATCTAGAATCCTTTAAATAAAGCATGTTATTTAAGAACTTAAGTGTTCTGGTGAAGTTGCTAAATTAGTGTCATAGATAGCCCATTTGAAATGATGATAGCTAATGTGAATTTACCATTTCTCAAATAGCAAAAAAAATATTTTAAGCTAATTTGGTCAAACATATTAGTTGGTCAATATTTGTGACAAATACACATAGAAAAGGGAAACAGCTGTGGTCTGGAATGTGGCTAGAACATAAAACAATGACCTTTACCCCATTCCCCTAGACATGATCAAGGCAAGTGTCCAGGAAGTTTTTATAATAAACATCTCCTCCAGTTCCCCAAGCAAGTTGTTCAATAAATGGAATCCCTATAGAAGCTATATTGATATGGTCTGTAAAGATAAGGGCACTTCTGCCTATGTTTGTAGAAGATGCAGTCAGACTGTGTGCACACTTTATTATTCCACTGTACTTATATAGAAATAAATAAGACCAGTATCAAAAATAGACACAAAGTCGATGGTTCCTGTTGAAATCTTTAAAGACATTGCCAGTGAACTCTTGCCAACACTTCAAACTCAGCACAGAAATCACAGGACACATGGAAACTGGAGACAGACTTAAAGTAATTGTAGCTAACAAAACAGTTCCATAGATCTTGGCCATGTTACACTTCCATAGCTAGAGATCTCAAAATGTGCAGTTTTGAAATAAACCAATGTTATAGCACACATGTATTTTCATATTACAATATTGTATTTGCCACTACTTTAGGTTAAAGGAAGCTCTCGGTTTATATACCTTATACTTATGGTATGTGTTTGCACTTGCACGCCCTGGGTCACTTCCCCTCAGCAGTGTCTTCTGGTCAGAGTAATTTACTGGTTGAAAGTACTGTATGTCAGTCAGCTGTGATTGGTTATTGGAGAATATCACTCTCCAGGTGAAAGTGTAAAAAACATGGCTTGTAAACAAAGATGAATAGAACCTAGCGCCGTATCAGCTATCAAGTTTTAAAATAAAAATACATGTTTGCTAGAACATTTTGTTAGCTACAATTACTTTAAATCAATGGGTAGGAAACACTTTTTTACTCAAACAGTGATACGTGATTAGAATGGGTTACCAAGCCACATTTTTTTTGATGCTGAATTGCTGGGATTCTTTAAGACCTGATTTTGGGTATCAATTTGTTTCTAGGAACCGGGCAGGCTTTGATGTTTCTACATTTTTCTTATGTCCTTATAACTTGACTGCATTTCTTCCTGATCATTAGACCTTGACCACCTGCTTCATCAGCTGGGACTTGGAGGAAATCTGGAGCATCAGAGACGCAGGGGGAGGAGAAGCACAGCTTTCAGACAGCCGCAGGACTCATCACACCTCCCTGTTCAAAGACACACAGATCATCCAGACTGCCACCATGACCTTCTACAGCACATCCCAGACTGGACAAAGGTAAAGCACCCAGCAAGTTAGAGAACGAAGAAGCTGGATCCCAAGGGTGCATTTAACTTGGGGTGTACTGGTTTATGTCCATGAATTTCTAGAAAATATAGTTAATCAAGAATACATTGTATTATTTAAAAAATATGTCATGAGGGAGGTAATGATTTTGAACTCAACAGAAATTGAAGTTTTAGTTGCCTAGAGAAGGCTTTTGTGAAATTTAATTGCAATTGTTCAGTCTGACAAAAGGTAAATAAGGTGTGTTCAGCCCCTGGGCAAATGTTTGATCTCAGCACCTCATCTTTCTTTAAACAGGTTTGTTTCTCAGCCAAGCAACTTGTGCAGATTCATTTGCAAGGCAGCCATCCTTCGATTTCTAAAGAACACTTTAACCAAATTAGCCCTGCCATCATCCAGCAGTTGCTTAGTGGTGCATGTGAAAGCAGGGAACAGGAAAACACAAGCTCTCCTCCAAGTGCCATAGAGAGTAAGTGTATATGTCTGGTAAACCCATCTTATATCCCCATGAAGAGAGATTTCAGAGCAACGTCTATTTTTGTAACAGAAACATACAGCTGGCTCCTCCAGACCCATATCGTGGTGAGACAATGCAATGGCACATACTGTATCTCATTAAAAAAAAAAAAAATACCCATGATTCCTTCTATTCTGACCACTGTGTAAATAATGGCTGATAGTTTGTGGAGTTTCCACCGCTCTTTAGAAAGATTTTTTGGAGGGTATCAAATTATAGGCAAGTATATTAAGAATCATTAATTCATTCATTACACAAACTGTACTTCGTAGTTACAGTTGAACTCAATGATACAAGAACAATTTATCTATCCTCAGGTATATGGAATAACCCCATTTTAACTTACGAAATAATGTCTAAAGGGTGATTTGTGGATTAATGTTGGCATAAATACAATTAGTGACATTTGTATTGATAAATCCTTTCCCTCTCTAAGAGCACTCAGAGTAAAATATAATAATTTGTATATAATCATATTAAATCTACTCTTTCGAAACGACATAAAAGGAAATCTTGTCGTCCACAAATTACCAAATTGGAACAATTTTTATATGATTCTATGAATGCACATAGATTTGTTTTAAAATTATACAAATTGTTTCAAGATAGTCAAATTGACTTTGATAGCTCTTTAAAAGCTTACTGAGAAAGTGTTTTGAAAACAGAGTTCAGCAACAATACGTGGAGATTGATCAATAAAAATGTCAAATTATCCTCACAAAATGCTAAGTTGTGTTCAATTCAATATAAAATACTGCATAATGTTTACTTTACCCCCTCCAAGTTATATAATTGTAAGCGGTCAGATAATTCTTCATGCTGGAGTATTTTCCAGGATGTTTTGATTTAGCCATTCCTCAACTGACATATTACTAAAAAGGCTGAAATTTACTTTAAACGACATTATGTTAATAGCTGATGGAGTGATCTTGTTTGATTTGTTTTTAAGAGCATCCATCAGAGACTACATCCTTCTAGATCAATTGTATTTAGAATGCATGGAATCTTTCCATTGCAGTGTGTGTGTGTGTGTGTGTGTGTGTGTGTGTGTATATATATATATATATATATATATATATATATATATATATATATATATATATATATATATATATATATATATATAAGCCCAGGGATCTTGCTGAAGCTCAAGTTTCATTTTTAACTTTTTTTTTTCCTTCTTTCTGTGCAGAATATGGCTACAGCACATTGGCTGTCTTGATAATCACACTGAGCTCTATGCTTGGCATCACTCTGATCTTTTTCAACTCCTGTCAACAGACCTACGCTCTTATACTGCAGCTGTTTGTAGGACTAGCAGTAGGGACACTTTCAGGTGATGCACTTCTGCACCTCCTGCCACAGGTAATGAGCAGCAATGAACAGAATAACAAAAAAATAAAACACGATGCGACTGCATACACAATTTCACTACCAAATTCAGAACTCTAAAAAAACACAGGTTTACACCACATTGCTTTGTGAAAGTGAGATGCATATTGTGGACATACATAGTATTTGTGGCGGGTTTGCATAATCATCTGAAAATAAGCCAATTGTATGAAATGCTAATCTTTAAGTAGGGTGCTGACTAACAATTTAACTAAAAAGTGCCCTCCCATAAACACAAACAAAAAACCACAGGGTCTATGTTAATGATCTTAATACCACCCTACAATTTATAAACCTCATTTTACACAGACCTTATTGGAGTAATGCTAATAAGTGGGTCAATAAATCAACCCTGGTATTCAGGTCTGTCACTGTTTAGGTTATTAAACTAGAACCCCGTATACAAGTTTACCATAGCAAAAGCAAAGTGTAATCAAACAGTGAAAGCATGGTAACGAACAGGCAAGTGAAACAGGTAGTGCTGTGTGATACATTGCCATTACAGATTCTCCTTTGTTGGTTGAGATAGAGTTCAAACCTCTAAAGCCTTGTATAGAGACAAGCCTGGCTCTGTTGCATTGTGGTTAAGAGGCTTGCCTCCACACTATTACATACGCATATTAAAAAGCATTGCAAATAACAGTAGCTGTTTAGTATAACCACAGGAAACCCAAGGCAAAATGACAATGCATATTTACTAGGGCAAACTTTTATAAAGGCTCATTTGTGGCTGCAATACAAGTTTTAGGCTAGCAATGTTTTCTCACAAAGAATAACTGCACAACTAAAGCTTAGTGAAATGCTGAAAGGGGTGGATTTCTAAATAACCTGGCTCCCCTAACCAGGCACACTGTACTATATCTCTCTTACCCTCTCTTTGTCATTCTTCGATCCTTGCACTAACCAGGCACACAGTACTGTATCTCCCTTACCCTTTCTTTGTCATGCTTAGATCCTTGGCCTGCATGACCATGCGCATCATGAGGAAGACAATTCAATCAAAGAAAAAGATTACCTCTGGAAAATTCTAGGAATGCTTGGGGGAATCTATGGGTTTTTCCTCATTGAAAAGATGTTTTTTCTTCTTGTATCATCAAAAGGTCAGGTAAGAGATGCATGCAGTGGGTAAACAGCACCTTCAAGGCAAATACATAGTTTATAATTCTATGTTCACTGAAAGAAAAATGTATTTTAAAAAAACTTGAAAAAGGAGTAAGTTAGTTCACTTAAAATGATCAATATAGTTTTGGGACACAAGGAATTCCCTTGAATGACAAATGCTATGAAATAAATATTGCATTACCATGTTCAGGTAACAAATTAGGCTGATCAACTCCTCGCCATAGGTCTTTTTAGGTCTTATACTCTAGATTGTCATAATATCAGGGCTAGGATGTAGTTGCATAGTTACACACCTCTCCCACAACCCAATTGTAGGAGAAGGGTTTTGAAGGACAACAATGAAAGGATTTAAATCTTCTTATTAATAAATATAATATATATATATATATATATATATATATATATATATATATATATATATATATATATATATTTTTTTTTTTTTTTTTGACGAGTATCTTCCACATAAAGTACTCCAGTCTTTGCTCCAAAACCTCAAACTACATATATTATGATGCTCTATGAGGTTACAATGAATAGTACTTAGTTTTATAATAAAATTGTTAACTCTGCAATATATACACTTTTACTAGCAACTGGGTTATTCTGGTTGGAAGAAGCAGCGTGGGTGTTTTTCGAGACCTGAAACAGACTGGACAGTGAACCAGGACTACTGTCTGCTAAAATGTAAAGCGTAAGAGACTATTAAGGAACACAGTTAACAGATACCAAGGAATTGTACTGGAGAATACAATTTAAAGACACTGTTGCTTTATCTGCCACACTACTGGACTGTGTGTGCTTTTTCCTACAGGATCATTCATTTGCAAATGGCCACTTGGGACATTCCCATGACCTTCCTCTAGAATCTAACTGCAGTGGCCAATCAGAGCGAGAAAAATCCACATCAACTATGCAACTGGTGAGTAATCCCTCTGATTTATTATGTTGCCCTATTTTCCTATTTACATCCACAAACTGAACAAAACAAAGTGGCGAAGGAGGGGACACAATGTATGCCAATTAAACCCAGGTTTTAACAATGAAACAACCAGGGCAGCAGTTTTGTAAGGGAAAAACATGGTAGAAAAATGACTGCACTGCTTTTCACATAAAATAAATAATTCTGAAGTGTATTTAAATACGTGCTACACATTCAAAGTGCTGAATTTGGTTCAGATTCAAAACAAAATCCCCATGTTCCATTGAGTCCTTTTTAAATGGATGGAGGTGCTGCCAACTGTAAATAATCACAGGGCTTGGTTTGGGACCCAACCTTACAGTATAACATGCATTCTTATAATGAAGTACTTTAATAGACTAAGACTATGTTATCACAAAACAGGGAATTCCAGAAGATTCTGAAAACACTGAAATTACTTCAGATGATGTACATATACATGATGAAGAACATGTTCCTACAAGCGGCAAAAGTAAGAGCTTAAAATATACCTGATATATGGTACATTGTATGACATGATTGTGGACAGTTTGTCATTAATGGCTTTTATTTTTTACACCATAAGAGAGTACTGGGAGTATCCAGTTCATGTTGGATAGAACCTATGTTTATAAACATTTTTAATCTCAACTCAAACACACTCCACATGTTACCTTAGCTACCACCAAACACCACAGATCAAGTGCACCAAAATGCCCCTTGGCCCACTTGAGATGACATCTTAACAGTAGGGATTTAAATTAACCGGAGAATACAGAGAATTAAAAAAAAAAGACATTAGACACTAAGGTAACCCAACACTGACTTAGCTTGAACCAAAACGATATATAATACAATACAATACATAATGGCAAAAACTATAAAACAGACCTTTTACCGGAGACTTTCTGACTGACTATGCTTCTGTCCTCAGAACAAAGGATTTCCTTGCTGGCTGTCATGGTTATAGTTGGAGACAGCCTTCACAATTTTGCGGACGGACTAGTAATAGGTGCAGCCTTTTCATCATCGGTGGAGACTGGCATGGCAACCACTGTTGCCATTTTATGCCATGAAATCCCTCATGAAATGGGTAAGATCTAAATGACACTAAACTGACAACAAAGTGTGCTTAATAGATGACCATGCATGCAATCTAAATTGTACATTTAGATATTTTAAATGTATGGCCTTGTTTATTCACACTAACTAGCATTATGTACCCTTTACATAAAAAGCCCTGCATATCTCAATTTTGATGTATTTTGTCTGCCTCATGCCAGGTGATTTTGCGGTGTTGCTGAATTCTGGACTCTCAGTAAAGAATGCCATGCTGATGAATTTTATCAGTGCGCTCACAGCCTTTGTCGGGCTCTACATTGGACTCTTTGTCTCGACGGACACAGACGTCCAGCAGTGGATATTTACTGTCACTGCAGGAATATTCTTATACCTCTCACTAGTGGAAATGGTAAGCATCACACAATGTCCATAATGTAATAAAGTTCAGTTACTTTATTGAAAAACTAGAAATTGGATGTTTTTAGAATAAAAAAAAATAAAAAATAAGGGCAATGTCACATCAGACAGAAGGATTTTGGAAACATGAAATAAAATGGCTATTTGAAAAAGTACACCAGCTCTAGCTGTAAGGACACTGATATCTCTTCAATTGTTCTAAATGGTAGTGGATCTGTGTACTGCCATCGTTTTGTCAGTGGTCTATATCATTAACATAATATCAAAGTGTGGGAGTTGTATCATTGATATGCATGCTGAATACGAAGTCAAATATCTCGTATTCAGCAAACGTTAGGTCTTTGTCATCTGGAGCACAAAACAATCACAAGAGCATGTTGTGGCCATCTTAGGTTACAGATCATAGTGAGCCCTTAGATTTTGCCACAGAAGTCAATAAACCTGAAAATATGATTATTAGTGTGATTTGAAAATTCATAACAGATTCTCTAATGGAGATGCAGGGATTGCTTAAGTATTAGAACATTGCAAAAATAGTAGAACATTGCTCAAACTCTTGCTAGCCCCACTGCTGATTTTAAATTGCAAAGTTTTAAAGAATTAACAAATGCTACAGACTACATTCAGACTTAGGAACAAATTCCAGTTGTCCCAATTCGGACAACTAGGGTTTTTTTTTTTTTTTTTTTTCGGTATCTAATCAATTTATTGGGTGTGTTTTATATACATATATATATGTGTGTGTGTGTGTATATACATATATATACATATATACAGTATACTACTACAGTATACAGTATACTAGTATCAATTTGTAAAGAGCTTTAAGAATAAGAATCTAGAATACCTTCAGTTTTACATTGCTCATGACTGATCACTGCATTTCAAGTTTCTGAAAATCCACCCACACTCCGCCTACTTCTACCTTGTGTTTTATAACCGCAGAAAGTTTAGATATATACAGTGAGTGTATATGTTGGTCTGCAGCTATCATCTGACAACCAACACAATCCTTTGGCAGAAATACAAAATGGAACAGAGTACCAGTTATCTAGCAAGCAATTATTATCCATAAATCAGAGCAGAGCAGAGGCTTCACTTGGTTCAATGCGCAATTTAAATCAAAGCACTACAGTGAAGCAACTCGTACATTCATATGTGGATAACACAAAAAACATATATTTGTTTTAAAATGTGTTTTATAAGAATAATACAGTTTTATAAGGTTACTTTTAATCAAGGGTTTAGTGTATTGAGCAACGCAGGAAGCCGAGCATACTGTAGAAAATCAGTGGTGTTAAATGTGCTGTTTCATTTTGCTACAGCGTTAGTTTGATCTTGTTTCAATATTTGTTGCAAATTGCAGCAAAACTCAATGGCAGTGCCCGAGAACACAGTAGGACTCGGGCACTGGAATATCACGCATCCATGTCCAGCTTTGAAAAACTGTATCTGCACAGGCATGGAATCATGCAGGGATACAGGATTCTATGGGGATACAGAAATCTGCGTAACACCGGAAGTAATTGAATCTTACGCTGCTCTGCGTTTAAATGCTGACTCATGACACCTCTAAAAGTATTAAGTATGGCATCATGCTGACTTTTGCATTATTTTGACATGTTTTGATGTTTTAAAAGTACATCTCAATTATAATACCGAAAGTTCACTTTTTAAAAACACATTAATAGCGTAAGTAATGAACCGCTGAAGCATGCGCATATCTCAAAATAATGCAAAACGGATGGCCAATGGTGCTTAATGCAGCATGCAAATGCGTTTGGTTTCTAAACGCCAATCAATGGAATAAAATGGTTCAATAATACTATAGTGTGCGGTGTTTGCCTACAGGGCTGACCATGATTGGGTTGTATAGGGTTTTTTGTATATGAATATAAAATAAACCTGATTACACTGTGTTTGTATTTTTAGCAGTATTAGATGATGTTTGTTTTTTTTAATCCCCAATATGTGTGTGTGTGTGTGTGTGTGTGTGTGTGTGTGTGTATATACACACACACACACACACACACACACACACACACACACACACACACACACACATATATATATATATATATATATATATATATATATATATATATATATATATATATATATATATTATATATAAATATACCAATATTTTAGCTCAAAGATACCAAATACTTTCAGAGATACCAAAATACTTTGTAAGTAAAGGGTCTGAGGGAAAAATGGACAATACAATCCCCATTCCTAGTCTTGCTGTAAATAATCTGTTGCTATAATTTGTGCCGGTACCGTATGTGTGTGTGTGTGTGTGTGTGTGTGTGTGTGTGTGTGTGTGTGTGTGTGTGTGTGTGTGTGTGTGTGTGTGTGTGTGTGTGTGTGTGTGTGTGTGTGTGTGTAAAATGGACTGGAGAGGAGAGAGAGAGAGAGAGAGAGAGAGAGAGAGAGAGAGAGAGAGAGAGAGAGAGAGAGAGAGAGAGAGAGAGAGAGAGAGAGAGAGAGAGAGAGAGAGAGAAGAATTAATCTTCTTTACTTTTATAAAAAATATTCAATAAGGGAATAAAAGTGGCTTCAGCCTAAATGAATAAAATGAGTTTTTGTTTTTCCTTCGCAGCTTCCAGAAATGACCCATGTACAGACTCATCGCCCCTGGTTAATGTTCTTCCTGCAGAACCTGGGACTCCTGCTGGGCTGGGCCTGTCTCTTGGTCTTGGCTCTTTACGAGCATGAGCTTAAATTCTGAATTATCCAAAGCATCTATCTAAGAAATATAATTACTGTATAACTGTATACGGGAACTCTTATTATAGCAACAGTTTGTATAAACTAAATTAGACAAGTTACAATTCTTAAATAAAACCAGTGGTCATACAAAATATAGACTTTGTAGAACAGTTGTTTGTTCTCTATTAAAACAACTTCACTTGATTTTTTTGTTTAATCAATTAAACTAGTGTTTATTAGTGGTCATTCCCTGGATGCAGTCCATGTTTACAGGTGAAAACCTCAAGGCGAGGAGTTACCTGGTGATTAAACCACTACTTTAAAAGGGAGGAATTTTTTGTTCACCTGTCAACAAGCAACTATCTTAGCAATGCACATTAAATGCTAACTAAACACAGAGCTCTTTCGGAGCGCTAACTAAACTTTCAGGAACAGCCCTGTCTAGCCTGGGACAGCCCAGCAGTTTGCCCGACACAAAAACAACACGAGTACACACAGTACCTCTCTTGTGACTGCTCGGCAACAGGGCACACACACACACACACACACGCATACACACACACACACACACTCACACACACACACACACACACACACACACGCATACACACACACTGACACACTCACTGACACACACATACACACATATGCTTTTACTTTCACTTATTCTGCCACTGAATTCCTACAATATTGGATTTTTTTTTTTTTTTACTTGTGTAAATGCACTTTAGCTAAATTCAATTAAACACAAAATCATTTTACACCAAACCAAAACTACAACATAGACCTTACTTATGTTTAAGGGTTTCACCACTATTTAGTAGTACAAAGAAACAAAGGTGCAAAATAAACAACACTTTTACACTTCAATTCTGTACTTGGTATACATATATTATGTTAACAGAGCTAGATTTTGTGTTTCACTGTACTTTAATAGCACTTTTGTTATGTCATGTAGCCTGGTGTCTATGTGCAGCATCTTTGGACCTGCAGTTTAACACCTTAGCACTAATAACAAGTAGAGTATATAAGGAGGGCAAGCCTTCCCAAATAAGGAGTTTCACAAGAAATCTCTTCAATGATAGGACAAGCTCAGATAATGAACATAGTTCTTAGTACTATGACTTTGCAACATTGCTCATTGTGTGCTGATGGTGCTGGATTATTTTGCCCATTTGGCAAAATATATGTGCCAAGATATGGATACAGAAAGGCCACAATTATTTGACTGTTATTACTCACCCGTGTATGCTACCACTAAACTTGGAATTGCCGTTGAAGCCTCTGCATGCTAGCATAGCCACAATGCTAACAACAGAATGCTTTACAGGGAAATAAACATATACAGAATAAAAACGGGTACATGTTATTGTACTTTCCCCTTACCTTTTTATAATGTTTGCAATCATTCTCATTTATTTATTTTTTTTTTCTGTTTTTGATAAGTCTGTGTCGAGGTGCTTGACTAGGAATTCAAAAGCTGCTGGACACCAGCCATAGACATACTAATAAAAGCTTGATCAGCCAAAATGTATTTACATATAAGCAACAGCAACATCTAGTGCCCATCAGTGTATTTCCAGTAAAATAAAGAAAATTTGAGGCTATTCCATCCAAAAACCTCCCTTTAGGAAAGTATGTTTGTGCTGTATCTAAAATACTGTCACAGGAAACCACTGATGTACTAAGGATGCAATACGCAATATACTGTGTACTTCTTGTTCAGTACATGCTGTTTTTGTACACTAATACTAGCTGAACTTCCTGATATGTTATTTGCTTATTCCTATAAAATTATAGGTAGGGTGTTTTTGTGATCAGCATGTAAGGGCAATGGCTTCTCAGATCAAATGGTTTGTAAGTAAAAAAAAATAAGTGGTGGTTTTAAAGTGAAGAAAGTATACCTGCACATGGCGTAGGCAACAGTTTCTGAAATATGGAGGGTGGTTAAAATTAATTACTTAACTATTACTTGTTGAACTTCATAGCAAGGGGTGCGGAGACATGCCGTCCGCTCCCAAGCCAAGATGGGTGCGACCGCCGTCGCTCCAAGCCAGAAATGACAGGAAGGAGCCGCCGTCAGAACTCCCAGATACCAGAGAGGGATGAAGGAGCCGACACGTCGCCCCACGACGCAGAGAGGGATGAAGCCGCCGTCGCTCCCATAGCCAGGAGGGGTGAGGACCGCCGTTCGCTCCCAAGGCCACAGAGGGGTAGAGGAGCCCGCCGTCGCTCCCAAGCCAGAGGGGGTGAAGCCAGCCGTTCCGCTCCCAGCCCGAGAGGGGTAGGAGCCGCGTCGCTCCCTATTAGCCAGACTGAGGGGTGAGGAGCCGCCGTCCATCCACAGAGACCAGCTAAAGGGAGAGGAGCCGCCGATCGGCTCCCGAGCCAAGAGGGAGGAGAACGCCTGCCGTCGCGCTCCAGCCAGAGAGGTGTGAGGAGCCTACCGTCGCTCCGAGCCAAAAAATGCTGTGGTTTAGCATATCAAGCTACTGTATATTTTGGTTTAGCATATCAAGCTACTGTATAGTCTAGTACTGCAGTAGTCAAGCTCCCTCTTGTGGATAACACCTTGGTTTATTGTGTTATTTCTGCAAACAAAGTATAAATACTAATGCCTCTGTGCTCTAAATTATGATGCAGTAGTGATCAGATGGATTACTACATATTTATATCTTCTACTGTAAGACAATCACGCCACTATGACTGTCAGGTGTATTACCAGGGACTTTTAACAGCAATGGCTTTCTTGACCTCTGCAGACCTCAGTTACTAGACGCAATGTGTTTCAATCACGTCCATAATCTCTAACTGTCTCAATATGGTTCAGCTTGAGGCTGACAATCATTCTCCATGTATTCAAAATCAACCCACTTGATGAATGGGAATCTTAGCTTGTAATCCATTAAAGTGTCTTTAGTGGCTTGAACAAAAGCAGGAAGTTGGCCTTGTTATGAGCAACACCCTCTTTGTGCTGGAAACAGTCAGATGCCTGCGTAAATTAGGACTGTCACCAGCACTGGAATAAAAAAATAAAATAAAATCAAGGCTACATGCAATTGTTTTGAAATGCTGATAGTATGCGGGGAAGGAAATCAGTTGTCTCTACAACCGATATGTGTGATGCCTGAACTGCCTTGCTCAGACACTTCTGAAGATTTGGGGACTTGTTTTTAAGCAAATAGCAATGGCAATGGCAGATTTCTCTCTCTCTCTCTCTCTCTCTCTCTCTCTCTCTCTCTCTCTCTCTCTCTCTCTCTCTCTCTCTCTCTCTCTCTCTCTCTCTCTCTCTCCTCTCTCTCTCTCTCTCTATCTATCTATCTACCCTCTATCTATCAGATATCTATCTATCTATCTATCTATCTATCTATCTATCTATCTATCTATCTATCTATCTATCTATCTAATATATATAATTACTAGAATAGAACATATATACAGTATATTAAATATAAGAATAGGAATGCTTGTAAGACCAAATGGTCTTTTCCATGTCCATTTAAGACCTGTTTTTTATTTTATTTTTATTTCTAGATCATTGTGTTAATTCTTTCTTTTTTTGGCACACTACAACACCTGAACAATATAAAAAATGCATCGCTTTCCTGCATGTTGTAAAGCGTTAGCTTCTCTAAACACTGCTGTGAGCTGAGTACAGTTACACAATCCATCTATATTCCCATAGTACAAAGTGCCACCTACTGACGGGAATTTACTTTGGCACTTCGTGACTTTACCGATCAATTCATTTCACCACGACCTAGTAGATGCAAAGCACTGAATGGAGATAGTAGCCTGAAAAAAAGAAACAACAAAAAAATCTACCTTTTAAGGTAAATATTTTTACTTTTGCTAAGTCTCTGGAATTTCTCCCTCCTCCCTTCTCCAGGGAGAGGCAGTAATAATACCACAGAACACATTTAAGAGTCACTAAAAACCTCATAGGTACACATGCAAAGAGCTGTAGCATGAAGGGGTAGGTCACTGGAGAAGCTTATCCAAGAAACAGCTGCCTGTATTACAAATTCCTGCTCATCTTAACAAACAAGCAGATATTCTATGTGTCAAAGTAGTGTAAATTGTGCAATATTTATATTAAAAAGTATAACAGAGTTAATTACAGCTGGGCATGTATTCAGACTATGCAGTTTGTTGATTGATTTAGTTACTATGGTAATCTGCATAATAAAAGTTCAGTTTGTTCCCAAGAGAAAAATCCTCTGAGACCACAGGACTTAAGAAAAATACAGCAGAGAACATAACGAGAAAACATTAACCAGCGCCATTCCCCAATTTGAAACTACAGTAAATGAGTAACAACAAACAATGCACTCACAATGTCGCTTTTTATATCTGCTTT
Source organism: Polyodon spathula (assembly GCF_017654505.1). Classification (NCBI taxonomy): domain Eukaryota; kingdom Metazoa; phylum Chordata; class Actinopteri; order Acipenseriformes; family Polyodontidae; genus Polyodon; species Polyodon spathula. The sequence continues at coordinate 9,798,621 of NC_054537.1, read as the reverse complement.
GTTAATAAACACATGCATTTGTGTGTATTCATCTGAATGAGGAAACACACAATCTAAAGTTATCCATATTAATGTATTTGTTGAACAACGTATTTTATGATTGGTATCTCACAACACACACATGCAGATATGTGAACATAAATACATTCTATATTTATATGACAAAGTGACTGCCCCTGTTTATATTATCTATTATATGTTGCATGTGGTGTGTTAAATGTTGGTGTATAGACATTAGGACACGGGATATAAATGGGTCTGTGTAACACAAGTGTTTAAAATGTATATTTGTATTTAGGCACAAGGATTGCACAGCATTTCACATGCAAGTAAAAAGTATTATGTGAGCACGGGGAATTGCACTTTATTAATTCACGTGCAGTTGTACCGCGCCTGCAATTGAATGATTGATTAGCAATCGAGTCTTGGTACAGCTGCATAAAAACAGCATGTTTTCACCCACTCGGGGTTGGGTGTTCGGTGAGTGGAGATCGGGAGAGTAGGAGAGTTATAATTTCAATTGCTATTTGTGCTGGTGGGACCAGCACGATACTTGTTTATTTAACTCACCGTGTTTGTTTGTCGATCTGCTCACCGTTTGTAAAGTGTTAGTCCGTTTTTGTTTGTCTTTTTATATTGGCATACAGTGCCATGTCCTGTTGTTTTTGTTTGTTCAACTGTTTTATTTACAATAAACCGGCGCAAGTAAGCGCCATCATCATTTCACATCATGTCTTTGTGTTCATTCCTCTTCCTGGTTCTGACCCCGCCCACTTTGGCCGTCTTTGTGACAATTCATTATACAATTAAGTTAACTTGGTTTGCTACTTTTCGATATTAATCGGTAAAGCTTGTTATACGTCGAATTCCCAAAAAATAACAGTTCAACTGAAATAAATTCATATAGGATAACCATCGTTAAAAACCACTTGCTAGTTTTTATTTTCGTACCCAAAATAACAATTTAGAAATCATATATAATTTGTTTAGTTTTTATACTTACTGTCTGTCCAGTCTCCATTCCACTCTGAGTGGCTAAGGGTTGCTGTCAATCACCTTAGTAATCTGTTGTATAGTTTTTCTGTCACTTCACCCAGTTCTGACAGATCTCGTTGACTGAAGCAGTGCCAGAATGCTCTCATTCGTTTAAACGACTGTCGATCATCAAGACCTGTACCGACTGTGCACTTTCATTTGCCAGCTACAGCGCCTTTCATTCAAAGCGCCTACTTTTGAAAGTAGCTGGTTAAGGTGTGTGTAGGCTTTTGTTAGGTATACGGTGACAGTTACTACCGGTAGTTTGATTTGAAAATGAGGTGCAAAAGGAAAACACTTAGTGAGTATTGTGCAAAATCTCCTGACCGACGTCTCTGGGGCAGGACGAAGTGAGCCCGTCTGCCTTACCTTCCAGAGACTCCAGCTGTGCTGAAGAATATTTGTGTGGGATCTTTATCTTTACAAGGTATAGCTCTGCTGTGACCAAACGTTATTTCAATTAGAATGTTGGTAACCATGGTTTTGCTGCATGTTGAACATGATAAAGGGGCTTCACTAAATGAGACGTTTCTCAGTGGTATTCAATTTTGTTTTTGTTTTTTTTAAGAACAAAGGTCAGTTTCACCCATTCTCTGCTTGAATTGAAAAATAAAGATAAAAAAGGTCAATTCTTTTTAAAATAAATGTTGATATTAATTGTCGATTTGGCAAAAAAATAAAAATTGAATAGTTGCAAGCCTAGTTATAAAACTTACCAAGTACCCTTGCCCTTTGATATATTCATGGTAGCCTCCTGGAAAGTCTAATTTAAATCAATACATATACATAGGTAGCAGCCTCTGGAAGACAGCCCTGTAGGTGTTGCGCTCACCAGGTGCCTGGCTGGTAGGATCCGCATTCAGGAGAAACAGCCCCTACTGGATTTGCTTCCCTAACCCGTAGGAGTGCCAGAGCCAGTACGATGCTCCCTCTAGAATCCCCAGAGAGTTCCGGCGACTTCGCGAGCCTCCTCTCCCCTGACTGTATACCCTGCACACCATACAGACTTGCTTTTACCAGCCTCTCAGGGACACTCTCAAAATCAATTTTTATACCTCATATTTGAATTAACAGCATCTTCAGTGATTCAGTGACTCTTGATTTAAGGGTGAAATGCAGCTGTTTCTTAAATGTGGGAAAACCTAGGCAAAGTACATGGAAAATGATTTTACTTGTCCTGCACCCAGTCAATGTTCTTAGAACTACTTTGTTAAAATGCATTACAGTCGGCGCTGTCTAATCAGGATATTGATAATAGGGATTGCTGTTTAAATGGGAGCAGTTCTTCCCAATGCTATTAATGTTGTTTATTTGAAACGTCACTTCGTTTAATTGGGATTCAGTATTTTAAATGATGTATTTAACATTTAATCATAATGTGAAGTGATTTCATTATTTTTCTTGTCATTACAAATCAAAAAAGTGTGACTGAGGTCGTCTGAACTGCCTCTCATTTAATTGGGACAGCGGCTTCTTCGGGATATTTTTCCTTCTCCAGAGGCGTCCCGATAAAACGTCACCGACTGATATAATCAGGTACCAGCAAGCAAGCCCTTGCTAAGTCCTTCCATAGTTAGACTCAAGTAAGCCATGTTAAGGCAGGATCAATCCTGTAGTAATGCTAGTCAATACAGAGCAGGCTTGCAAGGAGCCCAGGGGTTCATGTGGATGACACCTGATACAGTGCAGTAATTCGAAACAACATTTTTTATAATTACCATCACTGGATGTGGCAGGACAAGCCATATCTGTTGAAATGTTGAATCCTTGTATCTAATCACTTCCTGTTTTGTAAATTAGGTTTACTATAGTGGAAAAGTCAAACACAGGAAGTGAAAAGGTACCAGGAATGTATTTGTTTTATTTGAAAACATTGATAAAAAGAGGGGAAACAAAAACGTGAAGCCGTGTTAGCATTCCTTTTAGGCTACATTCAAATGCTTTTCATGTAACCCCACTGCAAAGTGCAGGAAAGGGTGGTTGGTAAAATCACATAGGGGACAGTGTCCGGTAAGAATACAAGTGTTGTTTCCTGTTTGGCTGTTTTCCTAATTAGGGTTAGCTCCCTTGCAGAAATAGCAATATCCTGTTTTGTTGTTTGTTTTTGTTTTTTAATTCAGTAGGGTTTCCAATGAACTTGGTTCCTACACAATTACATGTGAATTAAAGCACACATTTATGTACACGGAGCTGTTCTTGCAGCACCACGATTTCAGGTACAGAGTAATGACTTTGCCCTTTGATACAGCACACCTGATTTGAACTGTATATACCACTTTTTTTTTTTTTTTTTTTTTTTTTAAATCTACCGCAGGAAAGTTTACAATATAACAAAGTCAAAACTTCCATGCTTGCAAAATTTCCACAAAATGCCAACTCTGTAAAACATTTGTTACCTAAATAGACCCCCCAAAAAAGGGACAGTAACAAATAAAACCATAATTACCCCGAAGAACTCAACAGACGGACACTGTGAAGCAACGATAAAGCAACTGAACCAGTGGGAAGGCACTGAGTGATGTTGCACACATCTGCAGGCTTCTTCAGATATTACTGCAAATAGTAACACTGGTATTTCACCTTTGGCATGTTGATGACTATTGTATATATTATTTTGTACTTACTGCAACAGCATTCCATTTCATATCCACGGCTGAACTTTTGGCACTGAACAGCAGACGATTTATTCTTACAATTGGTTTTCTCTGTCAAACTCAGAACAGCATTTGATGCTAAACTTGTAACATTAACTAGCACTAGACTAGTTTAAAAATAAATCACAAATAACAAATTATATTTGGCAAAATGGCTGCATTTTAAACATGAAAAGCTAGTTTTGTCAGGCGTAAATCTGACTGTCTAAGAACATCTGCTTTTAGGACTTTAGCTTTAAATGTATGTGTTTAAAGGAGTAAATGTTATAATGATTTTGTATAGGCTACATTACAGAAAATGTGAGGAAGAGATTCCTAGTTTAATCTGTGGTATTATTTTGTTGAAAAATAATGTACCAGTTGAAGAATTTTTTTTTTTATAAAAGGAACACACAATTCATATTATAATCAATAAGAAGAAGAAAAAGAAGACATTAAGAAACAAAGTGTACACTATATATAATGAAGCAAAATCAATAAACCAGACTGTGGCAGAGCAAAGCTCTGCCCTTTAAATTGGCAGGGATGGGGTTAACTTCCCCTGCCTGCCTGGGTTTATTATGTTCAGGTGGCTGGGGTTGATTAGTTGATTAGGTTGATTAACGATCAATCAGCGCCCAGCCACCTGATATAAAAGGAGGCCTCTGCTTCTCATTTGGGGAGAAGGGAGCTGAGGAAGCAGGTTGGTGTTTGTTTTGTGGTTTTTGAATTTTCTAAATCCAGTGAAGGCATTGCCCAGCCTGGAAACTTTATTTTTGTGAGTTTTGTTTTTGCTTTATTTATGTTTGAGTATCTGTTATTTTGCCCTTGTGCACTTTATTTTTGTTTATTTATAATAAAATTGTTATTTTTTTGAACTGCAGACTGTCTCTGGGCCTCTATCCACTCGCCAGCCTGCCACATTTGGTGTCAGAAGTGGGATAGCGCCACCTAGAGGCTCAGAGCAGTATTTATTTTTTTTTTTTTTTTTTTTGAAAAAAAATGGGAAAGAAGAGCAGACAGTGGAAAAGGCAGGACAAGCAGCAGCTGAAGAAATGTAAGCTGCTGCAGCCACCGCTGGAGGACCCGGCCAGCCTCTTCCCTTGGTGTTCCTGGTGCGGGAAGGAGGACCATCGTTGGCGGTCCTGCCCAGATGTGCCACCGGCAAACTGGTGTGGCCGGTGTGAGGAGGACGGCCACGACTGGGCAGGATGCCTGTACAACCAGGCCCAGGAAGAGGTGCAGTATTCACCCCGGGCATCAGGGGCCACCCCACTACCTCCAGCACCACCACCTTCACCACCGTCCCAGGAGATCTGGGACTGGTTGATGCACCCTGAGGCAGACCTCGTCCACGATCTCCCCATAGTTATCAACACGCTGTGGCGTCGAGATGGGGAGAGGTGGGAACAGTGGGAGGAACAACACCACCCAGCGTCCTTCCCAGAGGTTGCCCTCATGGTGGTTAATTACCTGGCTGTAGACATGGGAGATGCCCCGGTCACTCCAATAAAGAGGGGTGAGCCGCCTTCCCGAGAGCCAGAGAGCCAGAGAGGGGTCCCCAGAGCCAGAGAGGAGCTGCCGTCGTCCCCAGAGCCAGAGAGGGGTGAGGAGCCGCCGTCGTCCCCAGAGCCAGAGAGGGGTGAGGAGCCGCCGTCGTCCCCAGAGCCAGAGAGGGGTGAGGAGCCGCCGTCGTCCCCAGAGCCAGAGAGGGGTGAGGAGCCGCCGTCGCTCCCAGAGCCAGAGAGGGGTGAGGAGCTGCCGTCGCTCCCAGAGCCAGAGAGGGGTGAGGAGCCGCCGTCGTCCCCAGAGCCAGAGAGGGGTGAGGAGCTGCCGTCGCTCCCAGAGCCAGAGAGGGGTGAGGAGCTGCCGTCGCTCCCAGAGCCAGAGAGAGGGGTGAGGAGCTGCCGTCGCTCCCAGAGCCAGAGAGGGGTGAGGAGCTGCCGTCGCTCCCAGAGCCAGAGAGGGGTGAGGAGCCGCCGTCGCTCCCAGAGCCAGAGAGGGGTGAGGAGCTGCCGTCGCTCCCAGAGCCAGAGAGGGGTGAGGAGCCGCCGTCGCTCCCAGAGCCAGAGAGGGGTGAGGAGCTGCCGTCGCTCCCAGAGCCAGAGAGGGGTGAGGAGCTGCCGCCGCTCCTAGAGCCAGAGAGGGAGGAGGAGCTGCCGTCGCTCCCAGAGCCAGAGAGGGAGGAGGAGCTGCCGTCGCTCCCAGAGCCAGAGAGGGGTGAGGAGCTGCCGTCGCTCCCAGAGCCAGAGAGGGAGTTAGGAGCCGCCGTCGCTCCCAGAGCCTCAGAGGGGGAGGAGCTGCCGTCGCTCCCAGAGGAGAAGGGAGCTGAGGAAGCAGGTTGGTGTTTGTTTTGTGGGTTTTTGAATTTTCTAAATCCAGTGAAGGCATTGCCCAGCCTGGAAACTTTATTTTTGTGAGTTTTGTTTTTTGCTTTATTTATGTTTGAGTATCTTTATTTTGCCCTTGTGCACTTTATTTTGTGTTTATTTATAATAAAAATAGTTATTTTTTTGAACTGCAGACTGTCTCTGGGCCTCTATCCACTCGCCAGCCTGCCACATTTGGTGTCAGAGTGGGATAGCGCCACCTAGAGGCTCAGAGCAGTATTTATTTATTTTTTTTTTTTTTGAAAAAAAAAATGGGAAAGAAGAGCAGACAGTGGAAAAGGCAGGACAAGCAGCAGCTGAAGAAATGTAAGCTGCTGCAGCCACCGCTGGAGGACCCGGCCAGCCTCTTCCCTTGGTGTTCCTGGTGCGGGAAGGAGGACCATCGTTGGCGGTCCTGCCCAGATGTGCCACCGGCAAACTGGTGTGGCCGGTGTGAGGAGGACGGCCACAACTGGGCAGGATGCCCCTACAACCAGGCCCAGGAAGAGGTGCAGTATTCACCCCGGGCATCAGGGGCCACCCCACTACCTCCAGCACCACCACCTTCACCACCGTCCCAGGAGATCTGGGACTGGTTGATGCACCCTGAGACAGACCTCGTCCACGATCTCCCCATAGTTATCAACACGCTGTGGCGTCGGGATGGGGAGAGGTGGGAACAGTGGGAGGAACAACACCACCCAATGTCCTTCCCAGAGGTTGCTCTCATGGTGGTTAATTACCTGGCGGTAGACATGGGAGATGCCCCGGTCACTCCAATAAAGAGGGGTGAGCCGCCTTCCCGAGAGCCAGAGAGGGACAAATATGATCTATGCCAAATATATATTGTACTTGCCGTCGTCTCCCAGAGCCAGAGAGGGGTGAGGAGCCGCCGTCGGTTTCCCAGAGCCAGAGAGGGGTGAGGAGCCGCCGTCGTCCCCAGAGCCAGAGAGGGGTGAGGAGCCGCCGTCGTCCCCAGAGCCAGAGAGGGGTGAGGATTTTCCGCCGTCGGTTCCCAGAGCCAGAGAGGGGTGAGGAGCCGCCGTCGTCTCCCAGAGCAAGAGAGGGGTGAGGAGCCGCCGTCGCTCCCAGAGCCAGAGAGGGAGTGAGGAGCTGCCGTCGCTCCCAGAGCCAGAGAGGGGTGAGGAGCTGCCGTCGCTCCCAGAGCCAGAGAGGGGTGAGGAGCTGCCGTCGCTCCCAGAGCCAGAGAGGGGTGAGGAGCTGCCGTCGCTCCCAGAGCCAGAGAGGGGTGAGGAGCTGCCGTCGCTCCCAGAGCCAGAGAGGGGTGAGGAGCTGCCGTCGCTCCCAGAGCCAGAGAGGGGTGAGGAGCTGCCGTCGCTCCCAGAGCCAGAGAGGGGTGAGGAGCTGCCGTCGCTCCCAGAGCCAGAGAGGGAGGAGGAGCTGCCGTCAGTATAGCTCCCAGAGCCAAATCTAGATTGATGATTTAGATTCTGGTATAGTAAGCAAACTTGTTAAATTTGCAGACGACACAAAAGTAGGAGTGGCAAACACTGTTGCAGCAGCAAAGGTCATTCAAAATGATCTAGACAAGATTCAGAACTGATTTGCAGACACATGGCAAATGACATTTAATAGAGAAAAGTGTAAGGTACTGCATGCAGGAAATAAAAATGTACATTATAAATATCATATGGGAGATATTGAAATTGGAGAAGGAATCTATGAAAAAGACCTGGGAGTTTTTGTTGACTCAGAAATGTCTTCATCTAGACAATGTGGGGAAGCTATAAAAAAGGCTAACAAGATGCTCGGATACATTGTGAAAAGTGTTGAATTTAAATCAAGGGAAGTAATGTTAAAACTGTACAATGCACTAGTAAGACCTCATCTTGAATATTGTGTTCAGTTCTGGTCACCTCGCTATAAAAAAGATATTGCTGCTCTAGAAAGATTGCAAAGAAGAGCGACCAGAATTATTCCGGGCTTAAAAGGCATGTCATATGCAGACAGGCTAAAAGAATTGAATCTGTTCAGTCTTGAACAAAGAAGACTACGTGGCGACCTAATTCAAGCATTCAAAATTCTAAAAGGTATTGACAGTGTCGACCCAAGGGACTTTTTCAGCCTGAAAAAAGAAACAAGGACCAGGGGTCACAAATGGAGTTTAGAAAAAGGGGCATTCAGAACAGAAAATAGGAGACACTTTTTTACACAGAGAATTGTGAGGGTCTGGAATCAACTCCCCAGTAATGTTGTTGAAGCTGACACCCTGGGATCCTTCAAGAAGCTGCTTGATGAGATTTTGGGATCAATAAGCTACTAACAACCAAACGAGCAAGATGGGCCGAATGGCCTCCTCTCGTTTGTAAACTTTCTTATGTTCTTATGTTCTTATGTAAGTGTACCGAGTACGGTACACTTACCAAGTGTGCTCGGCGCTTTTCAGTGAAAAAAATGTTTCTCTTTCACACTGGATGTGTGCTGAGTACACCTGGAAATGTACACTTCCATATTTTCAAGTGTACCAAGAACACTTCCCTTTCACATTACACTTCTGCAATTGTACCGAGAACACAAAAAACAGCTAATAGCTAATAAATAGCAAATAAAACTAAACTCGGTACAGTTTGATACATGATATGTAAAAACAAATGAATTTAACATTTGCCAGCCTTAATTTAATATAATTTAATATAATAATACAAGTTTTGCACTTACTGTTCACAAGCCATTTTTTTTAACATATTCTACTCTGGTAGAAATGTCCTTGTGCAGCTGATCTATACGATGCAGTAGCAATATTACGATCGTGGCAAAACCGAACACAACGCAATCTTTATAGTACTGGAACAAATACGCATCTTAATTAAAATGTAATCACGTCACAGAATTTACAAATTAAAGTAAAAGTACCATTCAAATGAAACCACTGTAGGAGAGAAGCGTGAATGAAATAAAACCCTGTATTATTATTATAGCCTACTTAGTGTTCAGACTATCTTCTTGTGGGATCAACTGTTTGCACAAAATCTCACCCTCATCTTACCATCCGATATCACAGTTAGCTAAAGCGTAAGTACAATATTTCTACAGCTGCAGAAGAGGCAACGGAATGCTTTTCTTCGTCTCCATGGTGACATTTTCAATTTCAAGGTATGCTACAATGATGACATAAATACGTATGCAATAAGGCACGACGGGGTGTGGGATATACTCGAATAACCACACTCCCTGGGTGCGTTAGAAGTTCTGTCAAGATATTTATTTGAGAGTGTTCTAAATTCTGAAGGCAAATAGCTTGCCTTCATCATTTATGAGGATGAGACTTTCTTGTTTCATTTACTGACAAAATAAAAAAACATTTGTTGATTTTCTGTTTATTTAACATTTAGTCAATGTCACAGTTATTTTTTTTTACACATGCAGTTTAGAGAAATAAGCAAACAGTATTAGGATCTCCCTTTCACAACAGTAGCGATACGGTAGAATTACTCACTGGCCGCTTTATAAGGTTCTGCACCTAATATTGGGTTGGGCACGTTTTTGCCCTGATGACAGCGTTTTCACAATGTGGCATTGAGCTGGAAAGTGTCTCAAGGGATGGGAATGCATTCAGTCAAAAATAATTAACTCAGCTGATGCAGGGTGATCAGTAGTGGATCGTGATGATGAATGTGTCGTTCAAATTCATCCCAAACATTCTCAATTGAGTTGCGATTCATTAATAATACACCTTAATGTACCTTTACGCTGGGAATTAGCTTGTGAGAGTTACATGTTATGTAAGCTTTACCACTAGATGGTGTCATTAGTTTGAATAAAGAGAAGTCTAATTCAGATTGGATCATTTTAATAAACTATGGGTAGCAGACAACCCCTTTCACCCTTTAAATAAAATAACAGAGACCTTGAATACAGTACTCAGCAACAAAACAGGATTGTCCCTCTAAAATTCATCTGAAGATTGGTCCTGGTTCATTCTGAGAGGCCTGTCTCCTGTATCAGGCAGAAGTTTGTTTTTACGAAGTACAGTTTTCTAAATGAAATTCTGGTTGATATTCACGAAACTGTTTTTGGATTCTTATACAGTTTATATCCAGATATACTGTACCCCGGGTCTCATTTGGCCAGCGTAGAATGCTGCATTTTGGTATTGACAGAACAAACGATGGGTAATAGAATAGGGAAAACAATGTATCAGCTTATTCTGTACTAGTATCAACATTTAGCCCTGTGCATTCCTAGATAAAGCCACAGCATACAGATATGCAACAACAAGCAGTATACAAGGGTTGGGGGTTTGAGAACAGCGAGCCTGGCCCTTGAGATGAGGGTCACTTGACATGATTGTATTCTCTATACTCCAATCATAAGTTATAACCTTTTCAGTTGGCTATACTAATTTCCAATGCCGTTCTTTAGATCAATTAAGAAGACTATTTATCACTTTAAAACAAATATACTGTAAATTTCACATTGGTACAAGTGGCACATATTAAACATGTAACAAAGTCTGGTTATGGCATTACTCATGGGATGAAGTCATATCTAACAGCCTTTAAACACCTGCCTTCTAATTATTTCCTGTCTGATGTATAGTAACCAGAGCATTGTTCACAAATGCAGCCCTTTCACCATCTTCATCAGTGCAGTAAACATGATATGAATGAGGTCAAGCTGGTTAAATATACTGTTGTGTAACAAATACTACTTTTTAATCTGATACCATGAAGTTCTACTAATGTGCATACACATATGGATGTGTATGTGTCTGAAAATGACACCGTTTTGTATCTGCACCTTTGTACAGTACACAGTTGGCTACATTACCAAGATTGATCAATGCAATCACCATGCATGCAAGATTTTAATTTAGTATATTTTAGATAAAATGTCCAGTTTCATTAATAGTTATGCCATCATTGGTTTGATTCAGTAACCCTGTGAGTCGTTCAGGAGCTCTTTTGTTCGAATCATTTTGGCTAGGCCTCCACAGGGAGATTTGCTCTGGCCCTAGCGCTAGGGTTGGCAGGTAAAAAGAGGCACTCTGCATGTCACCCTCTGATCTCTTCCTGTCTCTCCTCCCATGGTGCAGGGATCTAGGCATGCCTTTGTTTTTTTTTTGTTGTTTTTTTTACCACGTCACAATATCTCAGAGCACAATATCTGGGAGCCCAGGTCCACCCCAACTGTTGATGGAAGCAAATTATCATATACTGTGGGGTGCACTGCACTGGCACCTGCCATTCACACAATACATCCATTACACACTATTATTTTCATTTGGCAGAGTTGTGTATAATACATTTATGTTTCAGTAAGAGTACAATTGGATGCCCTTAAATGATGGGGGAGGGACAAGATTCCACTGTGTTCTCCACAGATAAATAGAAGCTGCTTAAAAAGGTAGGGGATGCACCATCTGCTTCCTTATTTTTTAGAAATAGCGAGGGTTCAAAATCTGTAATCATGGTAAAATACAGTGGGCTGGATTTATAAAGCTCCGAGGCAGGTTTGCCGTGCCAGTAATGTGTTTTACTGGCACCTTATTTTTCTGTCCGAATCATAAAGCCACTTTAATGTGCCCTTATTTTGGTATAGTGACTTGTTTTTGCTGCTTTTACTTGATACAATTTTCTTTTATTAATCGGTCTAAAATGATCTGTTAGTTGGACCAATAACTTGTTAATTAATGTATGTTCCAGGTGTAGATGTTTAAAGCAGCAGTGTTATTATTTTAAAATATTTAACCTTACGTGCACTCCACTTCATCGAAAACCAGACTTTGTTGGGTTACCAGTTTGTTTACATTACTTATGGTAGTTTTACAGTAGCTCCAGACACAAAAGCTTCCTCCCACCTTTAGCTTTTTGGCTGGTCTCACTCTATCTGTGACACATTTAGCACGCAGTCACTGTGCAGTCTCCCTTATTTTAGTGACTCAATGTTGACAGCTATGATTTTTGATACTTATGACACCTGCAATGAGTTTTAATATATATGAGCCATATTTATGTTACTAACCTTTGTTGGAAGTGTAGAAGGAAGATCTTATCCCTTTACCTGGAGAATATAGGAACTGTTCCTTTTGTCAAAATGTCACAATTAGTGTTTGTCAATGGCTGAATATGGGGAGACAGCTTCTTATTGAATTAGGAAGAATTCTTTAAAGGGCCACTAATCTTAACTAAAAATAAGAGCACAAACACGGGGTGTATTTTAGTTCCTTAGAATCAATATATATATTATATATATATATATATATATATATATATATGTGTGTGTGTGTGTGTGTGTGTGTGTGTGTGTGTGTGTGTGTGTGTGTGTGTGTGTGTGTGTGTGTGTGTGTTTAAATGGTTAAATAATGAGATACGCTTTAACAAAAGCTTTAATGTTGTTTTTAGTGAAATAGATTAACTCAACTTAGAGTTTTAGAAAGATATCTTAAATAAAAAAATAAATAAAAAAAACACAAAGACTGGTTCCTCCTCGTTTCCTCCTACAGGACCGCGCCCCTTTTACAGCTACTTCGCTGCTCAGTTCAGCCTCAAAACGGCAACAACTTCTGCCAAACAAAACAGGAGCGATTGGAACGGAGGTATCAATGGCAGCGCGTCACCGTGCAACTGGAATTCTGCCTTGCTGAATAGTGACATAAGTATTTATACTAGTTTAATAGCCCACCAGTTTTAACCAAAAACATAACTTAGTGTTCAAATTCTTCCACATGTTTATGTTACTTTAATAACTCGGCGTTGCATTGAACTGTATCAAATGGTTCAGAGCGACATGTCCAAAACGCCTTCAACTTCCCAAGAGATCCAGATGGACGTGCTGGAAAACTCCCGCTTGCAGGTACAGTGCCTGTTTCACTGCGTATCTGTTCATCTTTTTGTTTATTATTAAATTGCTGACATTTTTACTTTAACATTAAATAGCAACATTGACTAGTTTTATTCAACAAGATAACGAATTAGCTTAATTGTTTTCTGTTATTTACAAAATACGGGCATTTGCAAGCAGGATAGTGTAATTGTAGCTGTCGTTATTGATTTGCATTTGCAATTTTGCAGAATAATACGCATGTAGATAATTATTTCTGTCATTTCACTAGTACAGATGCGTTAACGGTCAGGTTAAAAAAAATAAAGTGTATTAATGCCTTACCTTTTATTATTAAATAACTACAGTACTTCACTAAGATTTAGTGTAAGGTGACTGCGCAACAGGTATTTACACTACAACAGCATGGGTGTTCTACATTACACTAGAACATTAGGATCTTTCTTTCTTTCTTTCTTTGTCAAAAAGGGTGTGGATTTCTGGACACCCACCAGATATATCTGTGTAATTAATGACATCAATGTCAGGAACTGTATTATTATTATTATTATTATTACAAAATCAGTCTTTCGGGAACTGAAAAAAAGGTGATGAACATACGCGTTAACAATGGCGTCAATTAAATCTTGGAACTCAAATCTTGGGGTAAACATCTGTGCAGAATTCAAATCTAAAACGTATTTTTGTCATAGAATGGTCAGAGAGACAGGTAACAAGTAATTTCAAAAGTGTCAGGGGCGCTGGGGGGTGCGGTAACTTTGCATGGCTTCTGTCATATACAGGGGTTACAGTTTTGTTCAGTGGTTTTCAGCACTCCCACTATAAAAACTGTTCCAGCGCCACTGAAGTGTGCCAGGATTTATAAGGATGAAAATAATTTGTAGAAGTAATATTTTGGGATGAGAAGCTGCAAGGTCAAGGCCACTGAGGGTTTTTTATAATATCAAAAGAATGCCCAATGAGGCCATCTGGCTGTGCAGGCTGTACACAGATCTTGCACTTAGGAGTTAGCCTTTGTAACATTTTGAATGTGCAATTTGTTTCTTGTTTTCAGTTCCAGTGTGCATTTACACACTTTTTCCTATGAGGAAGCTAAAACATTATGATAAACTAAGACGAGCAGACAAACATTTCAGCATTTATCCTCTTGAAATTCCACTCTGTTTTTGTTACAGATGGGTTTTCAGTGAGTTTGTCAGATAGCATTTTGATGCTGTTGTAATTTTTTCCTATTCCTTTATTATATGAAGGCTCATGGAAAAGGAGCTCGAAGAAAAGGACAATTTAAAGGCTCTGATGAAAGCACTTCATCAGACACCACTTCTAACAGCTTTGTCAGACAGGTAAGGCAATGCTTATTCATTTGCTATGTTGGGATAAACAGGTGTTATTATTTCATGGATAAACATGAATGTAATATTGTGATATTCATTCATTGTTAACAGTGCTGTGCCAAAGATGCTCCGGGCCTGGTTCAAAGACTCAACCCCCCCCCCCCCCAAAAAAAAAAACCCCCCCCCCCCCCCCCCAAAAAAAAACAAAACAAAAACACAAAATACTTTTAAAAAAGGATGTTTCTACAATGGAAGAAAATAGCAAGGGAAAAAAAGAAGGTTATTTACAAGCCCCTGACAGGCCTGGGCCTGGTTCCATTGGAACTGTTGGAACCCCCCTTCTCTGATTTCTTAATTACTGTGGCTAACGACAACATACACTGACTGTCCAAATTATCAGAGTGACCTGCTTCCAAATCCTAAAATGATTAATTTCCACCACATTGTTCAAGTGAAAACAGATGTGTACTATCCAGTGTTGAACTTTTCTGGAATTTGGGCCACTGCAGCATGTCTCTTGCTTGTCACAATTAGTTGCACACATTTGCAAGCCGTAATTACCTGTTTTCCCGTGGTGTTTCTCTGCGAGGGCTGCCATTGCTGGAACACAGCGAGACTGCTTTGATGGAAATGTTGGCCAATGCAGTCAGTGAATTGTAGGTACGAGCTTGTTGCATGGGTACCCACTATCATGCCCCTGAAACATTTACACAGCTCCAAAAAATTGCATACATGAGGTCAGAAACCACACTCACTGAAGTCAGAAAAACAGCACAACCAGTGCATTTCATTGATATTGTTGTTGCGTGAACCTCCTTGTAGGCCATGTTCAGCACAAGTTAAGAAAGCCTTCATTTCTTATCTCATTTAACAAGATATTTTTTCACACCTAAAACTCCATTTCACTAAAGTTGTCATATCGATATCGGAAGGATTTTTCATTTCTCTTTCCAACAGAACAGAGTTCAGTTTTGTAGAATGTTTAACACCACATAAGGTAGCCCTTTGAGATCTGATAAAAGGCATTGTGTGTGTGTTAAAGCATGGGATTCTTTTTTTTTTTAAATACTTCTATGAATTTAGTGCTCATCCCTTATAAAAGTTTACCAATGTATTTTCGCAGTATTCCCATGTTTTCCCATGGTTATACTGTGCATTTACCATATTTTAACCTGATTTTCCATGTTTATTAATACAATATGTGTTACCATACCTTGCGGGTCTTTACAGTCTTACCAATGCTTTACCATGGTTTCACTATGAGTTATTACACATTTCTATACTTTTGCTATGGAAAACTTTTATAGATAAATCCAGGCAATGCACATTGGGGTTAGGCACCAGGAGAGCTTCTCCTCGCAGCCTGATCTGCACACACCACTCTGCTGTTCAGTCCTGCGCTTCTCACAAAAATAAAATGCCAATAGTACAGAATTGTGTTGTGGTTTTGTTAACTACTGTCCATGGGGGGCTATGTTGAGGCAAGTAAACTTATTTTAATATATTACCAGTAACGAAATCAAACCCAGTACTTCAAAGGGGAAAGGCGTGTGTGGAAAGCTAAACAGTTAGTTTGTTGTGCCACCTACACTTCCTGTAGACTTATTAGCTTTGGAATTTAACACCCAATACAAATTATAGCACTTCCAAATTTCTTCATGTATTGGAAAAGAAGATGTAAGTAGAATACAAAAATAAAAAAGAATACAATGATGAAAGCAAAGTATCTTTTTTTTAACACACTTGAGGTGTCATGGCTCAACATTCTGTTTGAGTTGAAAGATAATCTATGATTTTGCTCTGCAGTGTTCAAAAGAATCACAAAATCTGCTTAATGGGTCAGTTTAGAGCTGAAAGGTCCTAATGGATTTTAATGAGCACAGATGACCATATCTTGTGATATATCCTGCACCCCTCTGGCTTGGGGCAAGGTTGCTAACATTCAAACTATACCTGTCAATCTAATTACAGTCACGTCATGCTGTGTGTTGGAAAAAAGGTTGCCATCATAATAAGGCTTCCCAAGAATTTCATTTTTTAATGACCATTTCATACCCAGAAAAAGCTGTGCTTAATGACTTAAAGCTTGTTAATGTATTTTATAGTGTTATATTTTATGAATGCATTTTTTTCTAATTATCCTTAGTAGCGATGTCGAGCCAGTACAATGGCATTTGTGATTCTATGGAGCAATGATACTAAAAGTAGAGTAGTCCACATTGATATCATTTTAATGCTTTTCTATACTGTCCCAAGTCCCAACCAGTACACATTGGTAATCCATTGCAGTACCATGGCACTGTGACACTGTATCAGAACCACTGGTTGTTTTGCAGTCAATTTGAGAATTACACCATTCCAAATGAAATGGGTCTGGAAACTAGCATTGGTGTAGGCATACTGTAGTACTATAATCATTCTTTTAAGCCATTATCAAGTTCTGCACTTACTGACATTTCAATTGCTATTAACCTACTGTATTACCTGATTATGTCACAGACCAGTTGCTGTAACTTGTAGAGTGATGTTTACAATGATAGTAAGGCAGCCTCAGTGCTAATTTAATTAAATCAGTGGGTTGTTGTACAGACAGTAGAAGCCTTTAATTTAAAAAAAAATAAATAAATTTTCCCTGTGGCCTGAACATTTCCTGTCTTTTGCCTGACAGTATGCCCAATTTTAATTTTACTAAAGTAGCTGCAATAGTTCTCACTGGAAATGGCAACAACTACCCTCCCTCCCTGGGTCCCATCATCTCTTCCCATGGTGTCTCGTATCATTTCTATGCTGATGATGCCCAGCTCTTCCTCTCCTTTTCCCCCTCAGACTCCCACATCTCCTCTATGTCTCTTGGCCATCTCCTCCTGGATGCACTCGCATCATCTTAAACTCAACCTCTCCTAATCAGACCTTTACTTCCCCCCTCTTCCTCTCGCACTGATCTCTCTCTCTGTTCCTCTTGAATTTATCACCCTCTCTCCCTCCTCTTCCACCAAGAACCTTGGTGTCACCTTTGAGCCTTCCCTCTCCTAATCTCAGCACATCTCTACTCTGGCACGCTCCTATTGCTTTTTCCTCAGCAACATATGCAGAATTTGCCCCTTTCTCACTGACTACCCCACACAGCTTCAGGCCCTGGTAGTGTCCCGCCTTGATTACTGCAACCCCCTCGTGGCTGGCCTCCCTGCTTCCACTATCCGCTCCAGCTTATGCAAAGCTGCTGCCCGTCTTGTCTTTTCTCTTCCTTGTTTCTACTCTGCTGCTCCAGTCCCTCTACTGGCTCCACTTTCTCCCTACACCCCCTCTCACCCCCTTTGCTCCTCTGCCACCGGCAGAAAAGCTGTATCCCCCCTCGGCTCCCCCGCCTCCAGAGCCCACTCCTTCTCCACCTTTGCCCGTCAGTGGCGGAATGACCTACCAACGGATATCAGGACTGCTTAGTCCCCGACCAGCTTTCGGCACCTCTTCAAGAAACATCTGTTCAGACAGCATCTGTAAACCTCACAACTCTTGACTATATGGCACCCAGTTGTATTAGTACTTGCACATCTTGTGCTTGAACTAAACTGCTCCACACTCTGCTGTATTCCACTAATGCTGTCGATTGCCAGAAATGCGTATTTCGCTGGGTTTTGGTGAACTGATAAAGCCAAGTTACAGTATAATGACCACAGTGTTTTGCAGTTCTACATTGGCAATCTTAGTCAGAACTCAAAAATAGCCAAAAATGGAAAGAAAACCTCAGATTAGCTCACATCATGTTTAGTACAGATTCTCGGCCCAAGCAAATTTGCTGCGCTTGCTTATTTCGCCATGCACATCCATTGTGAGTGTTCCTTATCTAGGTCTGACTACATATGAGATTCTATTATACCGGCAGAAAACAATTCTATTAAGATGATGTACTTCATAAACATTGCCTGAGCCTGGTATAGAAAAACAAAGAGACTCCACTTTATTCTCCTGGATACTATTCTTAGTGAATTGCTTTATGTTTATGTTAATTGTTGTAAAAACACATAGTTAAAGGGGAAATAAATCACTATTACCTTGCACATTATAATACTGCTGTCTGTCTATACAGTTTAATGGGTCTTATCTATGAGGAATACCTTGCATAGGTCATTAAATAATAGCACCTATGGGAACCAAACAGCCTGAAGTTGAAAGGAAATATAAGTTGTTTCAGTCAGTCTTTCCCACAGCATTCCCATATTTCTAAATATTTCCAAACTTTTATATATCCTACACCATATGGACAATCTCAGAGACAAGTGCCCCCTGAATTAACCAGATCTAAAGCCTAGTGGCTTTTCAATCTGTGAGTTTTTATAGAAAGTGTTAGTTGTGAAAACCCCAGAAAAGCACTGTATTTGAATGCGAAAATGAATGAATAAGCCAATTACACTGTGAAAGTGAGCAGTCTTACAGCAGTCTTCTGTCCCTGTGTTACTGGCTGTGTTGTGTGTTTTATGATGATATTTTTGTAAAGTGGTTCACAGTGGGGGAAAAAAAAAGAAAAATGATCTTGTGAACTCAACATTATATATTTTCTGCTTAATGAGCCACCATATGTGTTGCGAATAACAATAAAGGAAAAATAATTGCCATTTGTGTTTTATAAGATCAGTATTTCGTAACAAAGAACTGGCAGTTGAACATCATTTTCACTTTAGCATCTAAAGCGGGTGTTCTGTACTTAATGCACTGAACCACCTACACACTCGGAGTAACGTACACAAGCCTCTGGGAATAAAACAAAGAATGTCTCCAATATAAACTGTGGATTGTTTTAGTAATTAGGTTTCCATAACAATAGAACAAATAATACTCTTTATGGTTGGTACATGTTAGGACTTTTATCTACCAGTTCCCAGTCTGTCTTAATTCACACCCATCCATCTATGCCAACTCCTACGGTATTGTTCCCTTCACTTTCCTGCAAGAGAAAAGGATAGTGTACTACAGTACATTGTCACTTCAAAATGCACTTCGACAGTTACTTGTTTTTGGTCTTGTGCAAGGTATCTGTCTAATTACTTCTGACAGCAGCGATTACGCTAGATTTCTTCGGGGGGGGGGGGGGGTTCAATACAACAGGACAGAGTGTAAAGGTTTTTGGGAACTCAGTGAAGTGTGGTTCACTCCCTGGAAAATGTACACTGCTTAAGGAAAGGATAGACCCTTTGTGTGTATGCTTGACATTGAGACTGCCAAATGACATGGTAAATAACCAAGGAAACGTACTTCTAATAGGGTAAGGTGCAAATTAAGACACAATCAGTTTCTTGTAATAGGAGGGGCCCATCAATTCTGACTGCCACAGGTGTTTTATCATGCAAATGGCCCACTCCTGAAAAAGTAATGGAGGTAATAAAATCTTAATCAATCGGTATCTGTCAACAGCCCTGACGGGAATCTTCTTCAGCCAATCACAGTGCTCGGTCTTCCCAGGTCACTGTGTTATAAACATGCAATATAAACATACATATATATTTGTTTTTTGAGTATTTGTGGTTCATGTAGTATAGCAAAATATCAGTAAAGATGTTTACACAGATTAAGAAAAAGATGTTGTTCTGTGCTGTAATTTGTGTAAAATATGGTACTACACTGTATCCTTTGAAATGTTTATGCCTTTTTTTGGGCACACTGCAAGCAAAGTTTTCGGAGCAATTTGGACAATAAGGTATGTACTGTACAGGAGGTTATAGATGCGGTTCTGGCACTCTGTTTGAACAGGAGGTTTAGGAAATCATCAGCCGGATAGAGAGCAGGCTCTGGTAGATGACACAAAGTAAACAGAACTACAGAGCAGTCAGGGTCTTGTTTTCAACACAAAAATGCTGTAGATATTATTTATCTTATGGAAACTGTGCTTTTAGCCATAAAGGTAATATATACACTGAACAAAAATATAAACGCAACATGCAACAATTTCAAAGATTTTACTGAGTTACAGTTCATATAAGGAAATCAGTCAATTGAAATAAATTCATTAGGCCCTAATCTATGGATTTCACATGACTGGGAATACAGATATGCATCTATTGGTCACAGACACCTTAAAAAAAAAAAAAAAAAAAAGGTAGGGGCGTGGATCAGAAAACCAGTCAGTATCTGGTGTGACCACCATTTGCCTCATGCAGCACGACACATCTCCTTCGCATAGAGTTGATCAGGCTGTTGATTGTGGCCTGTGGAATGTTGTCCCACTCCTCTTCAATGGCTGTGCGAAGTTGCTGGATACTGGCAGGAACTGGTACACGCTGTCACACACGTCGATCCAGAGCATCCCAAACATGCTCAATGAAGACATGTCTGGTGAGTATGCAGGCCATAGAAGAACTGGGGCATTTTCAGCTTCCAGGAATTGTGTACAGATCCTTGTGACATGGGGCCGTGCATTATCATGCTGAAACATGAGGTGATGGCGGCAGATGAATGGCATGACAGTGGGCCTCAGGATCTCATCACAGTATCTCTGTGCATTCAAATTGCCATCGATAACATGCAATTGTGTTCGTTGTCCGTAGCTTATGCCTGCCCATACCATAACCCCACCGCCACCATGGGCCACTCTGTTCACAACGTTGACATCAGCAAACCGCTCACCCACACAACGCCATACACGCTGTCTGCCATCTGCCCGGTACAGTTGAAACCGGGATTCATCCGTGAAGAGCACATTTCTCCAGCGTGAGCATTTGCCTCTGAAGTCGGTTACGACACTGAACTGCAGTCAGGTCAAGACCCTGGTGAGGATGACGAGCATGCAGATGAGCTTCCCTGAGGCGGTTTCTGACAGTTTGTGCAGAAATTCTTCAGTTGTGCAAACCCACGGTTTCATCAACTGTCCAGGTGGCTGGTGTCAGACGATCCCGCAGGTGAAGAAGCCGGATGTGGAGGTCCTGGGCTGGCGTGGTTACACATGGTCTGCTGTTGTGAGGCCAGTTGGACATACTGCCAAATTCTCTAAAACAATGCTGGAGGTGGCTTATGGTAGAGAAATAAACATTCAATTCTCTGGCAACAGCTCTGGTGGACATTCTTGCAGTCAGCATGCCAATTATACGCTCCCTCAAAACTTGAGACATCTGTGGCATTGTGTTGTGTGACAAAACTGCACATTTTAGAGTGGCCTTTTATTGTCCCCAGCACAAGGTGCACCTGTGTAATAATCATGCTGTTTAATCAGCTTCTTGATATGCCACATCTGACAGGTGGATGGATTATCTTGGCAAAGGAGAAATGCTCACTAACAGGGATGTAAACAAATTTGTGCACAAAATTTGAGAGAAATAAGCTTTTTGGGTGTATGGAAAATTTCTGGGATCTTTTATTTCATCTCGTGAAACATGGGACAAACATTTTACATGTTGCGTTTATATTTTTGTTCAGAGTGTGTGTGTATATATGTGTATGTGTGTATATATATATATATATATATATATATATATATATATATATATATAATATATATATATATATATATATATTACACAGTGCCTTGCAAAAGTATTCAGACCCCTGACCAATTCTCTCATATTAATGAATTACAAATGGTACATTGAAATTTCGTTCTGTTTGATATTTTATTTTAAAACACTTAAACTCAAACTCAATTATTGTAAGGTGACATTGGTTTTATGTTGGGAAATATTTTTAAGAAAAATAAAAAACTGAAATATCTTGCTTGCATAAGTATTCAACCCCTGTGCTGTGGAAGCTCCCAGTTTGCACCGATGAAAGAAATTGCCCTAACGAGGACACAATTACCTTACCATTGGCCTCCACCTGTGAACCATTAAAATTGCTGTCACATTTTCTGGATAAAAACCCCACTGTTGAAGGATCATTGGTAAGGTTGTGAATCTGAAAGAAAATGAAGACCAAAGAGCATTCTACAGAAGTTAGAGATAAAGTAATACAAATGCATAGATTAGGGAAAGGGTACAAAATAATATCCAAGTGTTTGGATATCCCAGTGAGCACAGCTGGATCAATAATCAGGAAGTGGAAGCTGCATCACACCACCAAGGCACTGCCAAGAAAAGGCCATCCCTCAAAACTCAGTGCTCAAACAAGGAGACTTGAGAAGCCACAGAGAGGCCAACAATCAATTTGAAGGAGCTACCGAGTTCAGTGGCTGGGAGTGCGGTAATGATGCACGAGTCAACCATATCAAGTGCTCTGCATAACACTGGCCTGTATGGGAGGGTGGCAAGAAAGAAGCCGTTACTCAAAAAGTACCATCTGAAAGCACGTCTGGAGTTTGCCAGAAAGCATGAGAGTGACCCAGCTGCGATGTGGGAAAAGGTTTTGTGGTCAGATGAGACCACGATAGAGCTTTTTGGCCAAAACTCAAAGCGCTATGTGTGGCGCAAACCTAACACTGCCCATGCCTCAAGACATACCATCCCTACAGTGAAGTATGGTGGTGACAGCATCATGCTGTGGGGATGCGTCTCATCAGCAGGGACTGGGCATCTTGTTACAGTTGAAGGAAGAATGGATGGAGCAAAATACAGGAAAATACTGCAAGAGAATCTGCTTCAGTCTGCTTAACAACTGAAGCTTGGGAGGAAGTTCACCTTTCAGCAGGACAATGATCCGAAGCACAAGGCCAAAGCAACACTGGCGTGGCTCAAGAACAAAAATGTGAATGTCCTACAGTGGCCCAGTCAAAGTCCTGATCTCAATCCCATTGAGAATCTGTGGCACTATTTGAAAATTGCGGTCCACAAGCGTCGTCCAACCAACCTGAACAATCTGGAGCAAATCTGCCGAGAAGAATGGGCCAAAATTACTCACTGTGTGCAAAGCTGGTACATACTTACCCCAAAAGACTTAAAGCTGTTACTGCAGCGAAAGGTGGCTCTACCAAATATTAATGTGTGGGAGTTGAATACTTATGCAAACAAGACATTTCAGTTTTTTATTTTTCTTAAAAATATTTCCCAACATAAAACCAATGTCATCTTACAATAATTGAGTTTGAGTTTAAGTGTTTTAAAATAAAATATCAAACAGAACGAAATTTCAATGTACCATTTGTAATTCAGTAATATGAGAGAATTGGTCAGGGGTCTGAATACTTTTGCAAGGCACTGTGTGTGTGTGTGTATATATATATATATATATATATATATATATATATATATATATATATATATATATATATACTATAATGTGGCTTATCTGTCATTAAACAGTGGCAGATATATCAGGAATATATTGTGGAAGCTCAAGGGTTAACAAATGTTATTCTTTACTTATTTCTTTATCGCAGTCATGATGTACTTTAGTGCTTCCTCAGCTCAAGATAATAGGTAGTGATCATCTGTGAGGTAACAGGTGCTCAAATTAAACAGGTGACCAATTATTTCTGTATCTGATGCCAAGAGACTAACACGTGCCTTTGTTTCTTCTAGAATTGATTATTCTAATGCAGTTTTATTTTTTTCCTGGTGTCCCAAAACGTGTGGTGTCCTGCTTGCAGCTTGTTCAGAATATCGCTGTTAGAATTCTGACTAAAACCAGAAAAAGAGTGAACATATTACCTCTGTTTTGTCCTATTTACACAGGCTCCCTGCAAGATAGAATTGATTTTAAGATTTTGCTGTTAACTTACAAGGCCCTGATGCCCTCAATGGATTAGCACCTAGTTATTTGCAGGAGTTACTGACCCTGTATCTTCCAAACCGCACTTTGAGATCACAGGATGCGAGGCTGCTGGTTATTCCTTGGGTCAACAAAAACAACGTGGAAGGTAGGGATTTTTCTGGTAGAGCTAAATTATGGAATGCTCAGCCTTCGTTTGATAAGGAAGCTGTGACCGTTACAGTTTTCAAGTCAAGACTATAAACACACTTTTATAAAATGGCTTTCTTATTTTAGTGGGTTTTAATGCAACTTTAAAATTTCTGCTTGTGTATTATGTGTATAGTGTCATTTTAAATAGGTTTTTTAAATGGTCTGATTATGGCAGTTGTGTGTGTGTGTGTGTGACATGCTGTACAACTGTATTGTGGTATGATCTTTTTTCTGCTATGTACTGTACAGTGCTTTGCGATACTTTTGTATAAAAAGCTCTATATAAAGGCAATAAATAAATAAATCATTTAATAAACTGGCCTGTGGTACTAAGAATATGGTGCTGGCTGAATTGGTACTTTGTACTGTAAGTAAGGGAGATCACTTTAGTGCTTTGAAAGTCTTTGGACATGGATATGCAATTACTTTTAAGTTTAGAACAGTTTTACAGGGGCATGTCTCAGTTGCCATGGAAACTGTCCAGGGCAATGACTTCACTTGCTCTCTGGAAGTGCCAAAATTAATCCAGGAAACCCATGGTGGAAAAACATTTGGAAACTTCTTTGGAACTAAGTCTCATACTCATATTGCATATCCCAGGCAGTTTATCAGGCTGTTATCTTAATGAGACCCGCAGAGCTTTCATTTATGTATTTAGAGAGGTAAAAAAAACATTTTGAAATTATTCCAAAGAATGTCTGGTTATTAAAAAAAAAGGGATACATTTTGATTAATAGTTTAGTTTCAGTGAGCTATAATGTTTATTCAGAAAACCTTGTGGGTAAGATAGTTCATTAAAAGTTTTTTTTTTTTCGAAGAGGGTGGTCATGTCTGACCGAAGTTGCCAACTGTGTTGCTGTAAGCACCATACAAGACTGTGCATGTCTGCTGGTAGCATCCCTGGGTTTATTTGAGGACCATATTGCAAAAAATGGGCACACATGTGCTTGTATGAGGGATGGATTAGAAAAGAGCTGGAGAAAAACAAGTTGCCATGATGTTATATTGTAATGCAAATTTGAAAACACCTTAGCCACGCCTGTCTTGCATTTGCAGATGTCTTCAGCTGAAGGTCCTTCTATTGCTAAACCGGTATACGGTCAGTGGGGCAGATTTATGAAAGTGTTTCATCCTAATCGTCATTACCAAGATTTCTTTTTAGGAAGAAAAAAGTGCTAACGTCGATGTGAAGTAAAAAAATAATCTATCTTGGTATCTCATAATTGATATGTTTTTCTAGCTATTACGTTTCCTCATTTCTATCCAGGAAATCAGACAAATGAGGTTATCATCTCCCTGCAGAGATCTGATTTAGTTTATTGGCACTACTACTATTTGTCTAATGTCTGATGTGATATGCCTTAATCTAATTAAGGACAGTCTGTTTTAGATGACAGCACATAACCTGGATAAAGTTTATGATCGTGTAGGCATGGTTGGCAGAAAGAGCCACATACTAAGCAGCTGTGCAATGTGGGTCTTTATATCATTTCTGAATTTAGCTTTGCAGTTATTTGCATCAAATGTTGTCGTGAGCCAGGGGGTGTCTCCAAATGTTTGTGGCTTGCTTGTCAATCCAGCTGGAGGTACGATTTGTCTTGCATGATTTGGATTGGCCCCCTGCTGAATTTGAAATCCCTTGAATGGCTGCTTTCATACTGGGTCTGTATTTTTGTCTATCTTTAGGAAGGCACACATGGTTTGGGATAGAATTGTCTGTTGTGACATAGATGGAAGGGTGTCAACTACAGCAATATTCTTACATGATCCAGTGTTCAAGTTCTTTTTAGATGGTGTTCTCCTAGCCGTCAAATTGAGCATCTGACCAGGCTACCTGACATATGTTATCAAGTTGACATAGAGTGAATGTTGATATTGGCCCAGAACAAGTTGTGGGAAACACACTGTTGAATTACCATCACCAAGTGATCTGATGCTGAATGAATGAAAGTCTTAAAGTAAAGCATGAGGTAAAGCTTTCATTTTATTATCACTTTAAACAGTTAAAACTTCTATTAGCAGGATTATGTTGATCAGTAACTCTCTCAGCTGGGGTTCAAGAACCGTTTGTCTCCCTTGGGCTGTCAGTGGTAATGAATTGAGATCTGGAAACTTGCTGCATCTTCCGTTCACATACCAGCCAGCCTGACTGGCAGAGCCCCCTCAGGGCCAGCATACCAGCACCCTGATATGAGTCATCATGCTGGATTATTCGAAGAGATACTTTGCTTTTCACAGTGAACCACTACGTTATTAAAAAAAACACATATTCTTTTGGGACCACATTCATTTTTTTGCATACAAACTATCAGTGTTTACTGTGCCTCTAATGAATATAAAAAATCCATCAGTAGAAAAAAATCCACGCTGGTATTTCTTAAATTCCCTCGGGGCAGGTTAATCATTACACACTGGTGTACTGGCTGTACCGCGAGAGAAGACATGTTTGAAAGCTATATGAAGACCATGTAGTAACTTCATGCTTGTGAGTTTTAAAACGTCACCAGGATGGGATGACTGAAACAGAATATTATATACGAAGTGAATCTAAACAAGAAGCAGCATAGTGATATTTCTTACCTTTACTCTACCAAGTGACTCTTTTAAAACAACATATGATTTGCATGCTGAAAGTTATTCATGGGGGAGGCATGCAGCTGAATAAGGTGCGGTAGCATTGCTTAATCCATCTAATGACATTAGCCAATATGTCTTTATAGTATCCTATGATTTCTAATTTGTTTCACATCAAGGTAATTTGAAGCCTGCCAATGCATTAAATGTACTCTCACAAATATGTTTAATGATTAGAAAAAATAATTTGGTTGTTTTTTTTCTGTTTTGGTTGCACCAAGAGCTTCTCAAAATCATTCCAGCCATGATCCCTGTATGTTACAGATGGTCTGTGTGATAATTGCTATAGAAACAAGACCTTTTACTTCCCTCTCATTCTGTTACCATGGTGGCTTAAGGGCTGTATGTAATGGTACAAAGTGGTGTTAAGGTTTTGCATGACCGAAGCTACTTAATGAAACATTAATTTTAACCTAACTGACAAGCTTACATATAAACATGACAGCCGAACTAGCACACGTCTTGGCTAATTTTAAAAACAGTCCTATTGTATCCTTTCTTCTTCTTCTTCTTCTTCTTCTTCTTCTTCTTCTTCTTCTTCTTAATAATTAAAATTATTTGTTTATTAGTAGATGGGGTGACTTACAGTTGTATAAAAAAATACAAGTCAAGAATTATAGTACAATTAAGAGCAGGATACAAAATACCATGACTTCAGTCCTAAAGAGCAAATACAAAACACAGTATGATTTGATATCGGCGCAGTTCAAGAGCAGATAACAGTGTTGATAGTTACATCAGGGTTAGATCTAAGTGCAGATGAAATACAAAATACTACAGACTGGGTTCAGTGCAGGATTAAATACAGTAGAATAGGGAGCAGATAAGTGCAAGTTAAAGTGCATTAAAGGCAGAGTGTTATATTGTCCAGAAGGGAAGAGTTGAGTTTTGCAGGTGTTGTCTGAAGAGGTGTGTCTTGAGGAGGTGCCAGAAGGTGGTCAGGGACTGGGCAGTCCTGACGTCCATAGGAAGGTCGTTCCACCACTGCGGGGAGAGGGTGGAGAAGGAGCGGGAGTGTAGAGGAGGTACAGCCAGTCTTCTAGTGCAGGCGGAGCATGCATAGCGGTGCATACTGTATAGTGAGTAATATGAATGGTCTTTATATTGAAGGTTTGTAACATTCTTCTTTTCTGTCTTTTATGTTTTTCAAATGTCATGCTCATACTAATAGTTACATTATGTAGTTACCTAATAGCAAACTGCAAAGCCACATCTTTAAACTAGTTAGTTGAAGCTGCCTACTTTACCATTCTGTGCAGTGTAGACAAGGTATGAGCTTTGGATCACACCCTCGTCCTGATACATGCTTCACCATTGAACTGGTCAAACTCACACACCCTCGACCTGATACATGCTTCACCATTGAACTGATCAAACTCGCAGTGCCGACAGAGTCTGTTCTTGATTTTCTGGTACTTGTATTTCTGCTTTTTTTTATTTTTTTTTTTATCATATTTAAGATGGCAGCTTAGAAAGTCATCACTCTTCCCCCACAGCCTTTATTTATGTGACGTAGCACGCACATACCACGACCATGGAAACATGTCTGGAAACACAGTATGTTTACGACACTTCAGCAGGGCAAATCCCATTTGTGATGTAACCTTGTGCAAATTTGTACTATAACTGAAGGATGTGCCAAGCAGTCCTTTGTTGGCAAGCTCCTTTGACCAAATAGGAAAAAAAAAACCCTAAAGTATGAAGCGTTTAGAGACCTCTTCATTCAGTGTGTTTTTGTTTAATTTTTTTACGTGACACCATTTATTCAACGTTTCAGTTTATTGCCATTTGACTCATAAAAGTGCTTTACAGTACAGTTGTTTTATAAGCAAGGTTAGAAAAAATACTGAAGCTACTACAAAAAAAACCCCAAAAACCTTTGCAATAAATACATAAATAAATAATGAAGTCCTTCTTTACACTTGTTTTTGTTATCTTTGTCATTGGTCATCGGACAGCTTTAACTTAGATTGTTCTGTCCCCCTTAGCAATAATAATGTAATTCATTGTACACCAGCTTAAGTACCATCTATCATGGGTACCTAAAAAGTCACGTTTGTACCAAAATATGTATGAAAATAGCTTTTCTCTATTATTGCTGCTGTCTGAATCCAGCAGTGTTGCTATGCAATAGAGTGGTTCCGAATCAATTTCACTGAATTGCGTTTCCATGGCCCCCGAAAGTGTTTTTCATAGTTTTAATTCCGCTGTCTAAATCTATAACTTTGCTGAGCAGTCTCTTTAAAGCCACAATGCGTGGGATAACAGCCAAAGCACAAGCTATATGACAAACTTACTTCACGTGTTAGTACTTCAAAGGGTGCTAGGACTAGCTCTACCATTTCAATTAACCCCCACTGATGCAATGTAAGGGTTGCAGGAATTTCATAATCGCCAGCATAAGCTGCAAAAGCTGTTTTTTGCTCCGAAAGGCTTTGCAACATGTAGTAAGTACTGTTCCACCTTGTATTTACATCCTGTTGTAACCTATTGGATGGCATTGCAAGCTCTGCTTGCACCCCTTGTAGACGAGAAAAGGACAGTGGAGAATGTTTAAAATGGCCAACAATTTTTCGTCCGATAACCAGTATATTGGAAACACTACACTGCGATAACACACCTTCTTTCACAACGAGCTACAGTGTATATGCAACACAAGGCAAACTTGATAGGCCAGAGTCTAGCATTGCCTTTGCAATGTTTCTTCCATTATCTCTGATAATCACATTAATTTTGTAGGTGGAATTTTCCACGTTTCAAATATCTTGTTAAGGGCTATTTAAATGGCCTCTGCTGTGAGGGTACCTGTGGCAGAGCAAAGCTCTGCCCTTTTTAAATTGGCAGGGATGGGGTTAATTTCCCCTACCTGCCTGGGTTTATTATGTTCAGGTGGCTGGGGTTGATTAGTTGATTAAATGATTAACTTAATTAACGATCAATCAGCGCCCAGCCACCTGACATAAAAGGAGGCCTCTACTTCTCATTTGAGAGGAGGGAGCTGAGGAAGCAGGTTGGTGGTTTTTGTTTGTAACTTTTGAATCCAGTGAAGGCATTGCCTAGCCTGGAAACCTTTATTTTGTAAGTTTTGCTTGGCTTTTTGTTATTTATGTTTAAATACTGTTATTTTTGCTCTTGTGCACTTGTGTTTATTTATAATAAAAGTATATATTTTTTTTGAACTGCAGTCTGTCTCTGGGCCTCTATATACTCGCCAGCCTGCCACAGTACTCATGGGCCTGGAGTACTGCCTTCTGTAAATCTGTAATCATTGTCAATCCATTGGGCTGTTAAACTCAGCACTGACATTACTGGAAGACCAGAGCCCCAAATATCAGTCTTGAAGCTTAGTGCTGATACATGAACACCAAGTGAGTGTCTGTATGCGATTTAAAACAGCATTGTAAAGTTCTGGCAGCGCAATCTCTGACGTAAACTTTCTACTAGGTAGTGTGTAACGAGACTCCGGACATTGAATGAGTTGGCGAAATCCAGTATCTTGAACCACCGAATGTTTTAGTGCTTGAATTAAAGTTAGCTGCGTTGTATCAGGTTTTTTTTTTTTTTTTTTTCTCCCTGATTCTGCCTCTTTCTTTCCCTTAGTAATCTGAGAAACCTGCATGTTCTGCAGGGTGACATACCTTGAGATGATGGATTAAATGTGTTGTATTATAGTAAGCGTGCCAAACTAAAATAATAAATGCTGTGCAGTGGGGGAAAAAAAAGCAAATTTATATTGGTGGATATTATTGGTAAAATTAACAAAAAAAAAAAAAAATTGATACCTGATTGTGTTTTTTTTTTCCCTTATCAGTGCCATGCATGAGGGCTGATGTCCCTCCTGGTTTTTGTTCCAACTGTACCCTAAATTACTTAATTGGACCAGTTAAGTGCTTAGAAGCTTAATTGGTCCAATTAAATAATTTAGTATACAGTTGGAACTAAAACCAATTGGGACACCGGCCCTCCAGGATCGGAGACCCCTCTCCTACACTAATTCTTACTATATAACAGTAATCCCAGTTACACACAAAGTGGCCGCGTACTTCTTCTCTTTATAAGGATCTTGGTTTCACACACAGTGATCTCTTATTGTATTGCTCTCAATTAGATTTAATGACTGACCATCATTCTCTGGTGCTACAGCCTGGAGGGCGTGTCAGCAGCTCCTTTTTATTGCAAGACTCACTGCCAAAACCCGCCCACCATCCGTTCAGGGTTCCACAGCCTGGCCAATCCCGGCTGCCTTTCCCTGTTATCACACCCCGTCTCTGCAGAGATGGTTCCTTTTTTTATGTGTTTCAGATTATTTAAATTACTGTGGGGAAAAAAAAAAAAGAAAAATACAAATATTCACAACTTCATATTTTCAGTGTAGATGGTCGACATATTATGGTCATGTGACTTTGGTTTCCAGATGAAAAAGACCTAACTGAAACCCTTCTTGTCAAAACACACATATATATATATATATATATATATATATATATATATATATATATACACACACACACACACACACACACATACTGTAGTAAAGGCCTAGTTTTGAGTACAGTTGTTCACTCTTTGTAATTCATAGCCTTTAGTTTTAGAAATGAATTTATGGATTACGTTTTTAAAATTACTGTAGGGATTATGTATATTGTGTTACATAACAGTTCACAGATAACTAATAACATAAGCAACAGTTAGAGTCTAGGGTCATGAAAATATTGTTCCCCAGCACACCCAGAGAACTGGTACACAAGAGAATCTAAGCTGTGATTTCTAAATACCTAGTGCCTGGTTGTTTAATGACATATTTTATTGCTCTTGCCCAAATTGTTTTTCAAATGTCATTAGTCGGGTGTCATGTCGTTAGTAGAGAATACTGTTTCAACTAATTTATCTTACAACTCATTAATTAAAAATGAACTCTGAGGTATAATGAAACTGACCAACGGGTATTGCAGATCACCATGGCTGAAAACCGGTGGAGACGTTCTATATATTTCCTTTTCATTCAGGCAGTACAGCATATAGGGGATCAGGTGATGCTGCGTATACTACTTCCCTGGCTTATGAAACCCTACCCGTCCGGATGGCTGACAGCAGCTGAGGAAGCATTCAACACCACGCCTGGGCAAATACGGGTAGTGGGCACTTGAAAGGGAGGTGGCGGATACTGATGAAACGGACTGAAGTGCAACATATAATTAAGATGAAATACACCACTGGTAACCATAAAACCATCCACTTTCTACCCACTTGGAACCCACAGTAACAACTGACCTGTTCCCTTTCAATATTTAGAGCTGTGTCACAGAAGGACAAACAAGCTCATTTACATTTCCACGTGAAGTGCGGGTTTCCATTTGAAAATGGGCATGGTTTTCCTGTGTTTTTCGTCATTTACATGAGATTTACCCTATCCCTCTCTCTGGCCGTTTTTTTCGGCCACAACCCTGATTCACACGAGTAATTCTCCCAAATGTGTATTCCCATCGCCACTTCACGTGTAAATAGCCCTGCATAGAAACTGTCCCAATTACACGGAAAGACTGCATGTGACAAGCAGGTGTTGCCAGTCTCTGCACAAAAAAGCCCCCTGGTAAAGTTCTGGAGGGAAACGAGTCTCTCAGGCTGTAAAATGATCGATTGCATTAGCTGCTAATCTGGATGTTTACTGACAGAAAGTGGGCTGAGGGTCAACGGGAAGCGGGAACTTGACCTCCTAATGTACCAGACATGTGTGAGTAATAATCTTGATAACTGCCATCTGTGAGCTACAACTGTTGAAAGGTTATTATTTTCATTACAGTCCTCTACAATACTGTATGGGTTGACCAGCTTGATCATAAAAAGTGTGATTTTATAGTGTACCTCAAGTAAGACCTGCATATGTGAACATATATGCTGTATACTGATTTATTTGTAAAAATATTAACCTTAAAACTTCTGAAAGTGAAACTGCACACAGCAGAGCTATATACTAATTGTCACTCTGGTCACAAGTAGGGAGTTTATTGCATGATAAACATGTTTTATTTACTGTATATACAATAGGAAACAGGATTTATGAAAAAAAAAAAATATAATATATATATAAATATATATATATATATATTTGCAGTTGTATAACAGAATGCACAATTAGAAATGTAACTGAGTTTCATTGAAGTGATGTGCATGTAAGCAGTAATTGTTGCAAATATACTGATGGTACTGTACAGTATGTCCTGTGTAGTTTCCTGGTTATCTCATAAGCCAATCAGTTTAAAGCAGCCAAAACACAGACAGCACTCAACATGCTGTTTTAACACATTGTCTTTTTAAGCTTTGTTTGTACAGTTGTTAAAGGATTAAGAATGCTCTGTTTTGTTTTGATGTTTTCACTATATGTTGCCATTCATCAAATGTGACATTCATAGGCACTGTGTAGTTTATAAAGATACTACACAAAAGGGCATTCTGTGTGGAAATTATGCTAGCCTTCTGAAAAAATGCATACAGCATTCACAGTGGAAATGGAACATGTATCAGATTTGGCATTCATATAATTGATTAATTCACCACAGGAAATCCTTTGGATATCAGTATTGTAAAACAAATGAAAAAAAAAACAAAAAAAACACCTGTATAATATGAGTGAAAGTTTATATTGGTGGCACCTTGGCCAAATGGTTACAGCTCATCAGTACTGCGGTGCAGAGGTCTTCAAATCCAGCATATTGCAGGGTTGTAATAGGTTTGTTAATGTAGTCTTATAGAAAGGTGAAGAACAGTGGCCAAGAATGTTTTGAAAATGCACTTCGATTCTGACCTGAACACCCCTTATTTGGTCTTGGGCATCTCTTACACGGCTTGGAGAATTGTGTGGTTCTGTATGATGTCCACTGGAGACTACATTAACATCACTTGTTTGTGCTGTTCGTGCTGGCGTGGATCTAGCATGTTGGACCAGAAGAACACATTGCTGCTTGTTTATACACAACACAGGCCTGGAAAAGATCTTACGTTATCTCAAAAATCTGATGTTATTAAAATAAATAGGC
Source organism: Polyodon spathula (assembly GCF_017654505.1). NCBI lineage: Eukaryota > Metazoa > Chordata > Actinopteri > Acipenseriformes > Polyodontidae > Polyodon > Polyodon spathula. The sequence continues at coordinate 9,764,962 of NC_054537.1, read as the reverse complement.
ATACTGGTGTCATGGGGAATTAGCAGACCATGGAAAAGAGGATTGTGCAAGCACAGCAAGGCAAAAGGAAGGCGTGGCATGTTATGTATTTTGGGTCCAGAAATAAGGGAGCCCAGACAAACAGAACCATACAAAATCAAAGTCGTTTATTAAGGCAGTTACACATAGAACACAGACACTCCAACCCCCCACCCCCCCGAAAGCGCACACGTGCCTTCCCTTTTATATTGCAGCTAACACGCGGTCTTACATGTGTTAGCTATCACACGGCCTTACATGTGTTAGCTATCACACGGCCTTACACGTGTTGATCTACATTGTAACTATTTTGTGCGTGCTGTGCACGTGAACACGCTCTGCACCTGCAGAGTAATATATAACATGGCAGCAGTTTGATTAAAGGGGATGTTAACTACATGAATCAGCATTTTCTATCTGCTTATTTTATTTTGCCAGATCGTACGGTAATGTGTTCACACACCACTTTCTTTTTTATTTATTTATTTTCGGTCTGTAAAATATATGTGCAATGCAAAGTCTTCAGTTATGCTGTAACTTATTCTTTTTAAGCTAGGCCTAGTGTTAAATGTTTTTCAGCTTTTTTCTGCCTGTAAAAATGTTGTTGTTAATCAGATGTAGTTGATGTGTGATCGCAAAGATTTAGTTACTGTATATTAAAAGGTTTTACACATCAAAATGTTGTCAATCTTTAGTCAAAATTAAAATGTTTTAGTAGTATATTCTAATGACATGCAATCATACAATATTATTGTAGTATTGCAAGGTCTATTATTATTTTGTCATTAGGCCTAGCGTTAACTATTACAGTTTACAAAGATGAAACGTTAACATCCTAGTTAAAAAAAAAGGAGTTTTGTCATGTAGCCTATATACCTAAGTTGGAAAAGAAAAATGAGTATTGTCTGTAAAAATAAATGAAAGAACAAAGTGCATAATAAATAATACAAGTGCATCAGTGATTGCTGTGCATCTTGGCCTAAGTTAGTAACTGCAGCATGGGGTTCAGTTTTGTCCATGGCTGAAAATCGTGCTTTACCTTTGCTTGCATACCCTTGCTTACAGTACTGCTTACTTGCTAAATATGTAACAAAAACATTCTGAATTGCTGTGCCGTTTGTTAAACAAACAGATATAAATAACACTTACAAAGTTCATTTTAAATGATTTATTTTTAGTTAATATGTCCGATCAACTTATTCCCTGGGTTCGATCTACTAATTTCCAGTCGTAGTACTAGTAGGCATAACCCTTAGAAACAATGGAACATCCACTTTTTCCCAGGTGTACTTATTCCCCAGGACACTGGTATTGGATTTAAAAAACAGGATTTAGATTTTATTCTGGCTGAACAATGAAGTAATTACCAGATGATGCGCTGTGAATTTAAAACAAATAAAAGATGATAAAAGACTCAACATTTTGGTAAGCAGTACAACACAATATCATAGAAAGGAAGCTTAAATAAAGAACGCTACCCAAACTTGTACCCCGGTTTTCTTACTAGAACCTGGACTGCAACCCAGACCTGGACTCTAAAGCATTTCATAGTGTTTCCCCTTTCCCACCCTCTTACCTGACTGCCAATACAACATTGACTGCATATTCTCTTTCTTCAGCCCTGATGTTAATGACCTACCAAAACTAGCTGAGTTATTCCTAATGTTAACCTCTAATGTTTACTTTTTTGGTTTTCAACATCATAACCCTTTTCCTCTTCTCCAAACTAAAGGCCAATAACAAGCTGAACTTAAAAAATAGGCCCTGGCAAATGTTAATGGACGTGTACAGATGGAGGCTCTTGAGTTTCATATCCAGCCCGTCTGAGTATATCTATACTGTACTTGTCCAGATTTGTAACAAAGCAAAGTGAAGAGTAACCACATTTTAAATAGGAAAAAAATCCCACTATTTTAATTTAGTATCTTAGTTCAGTTATAGAATGGCTGACAGTAAACACATTGAATAATGACTATTAAACAAGGAAAAGCCCTGAATTTACACCAGGGACAGTTGGCTGTAGCAGGGTTTGGTAACTAGCGCCACATGGGGTGAAATTCTTTTATCTCCCTGGAATGTTGATTTTTTTTTTTTTTAATAAACATTTTAGCAGAGTTTTAAGGTAACCAGCCAGTGTGTTTATGAAATGTACTGTATAGATGCAGTAGTCATTTTTGCCAAAATCTACAATGTTTTTTTCCCCAGTGATACCACATTTTGCACAACTCTCTATATCTGTAGTAAAGGCCCTGTATTTGTAATTATATTTGACACAGGGAGGACGGTGTGCCTTGGTGCTGTGCGTACTTTTCACAAGCCAGCTAGCTGCCTGCACCCGACAGGGCTGTTTTCAGGACTCCTGCATGCTTCAGCAGGGGCCTCCATCTGTTCACTTCCATTACCATTTTATAAATACAGCTTGACAAAAAAATAAAAATGTGGTCAGGACTGGGTCTGTTGTGTGTTTCCAACATGTAGTGGTGATGGGTAATCACAAGAATTCTAAGAAAATAGAACTGTAATCACATTTAGTTGTGTTTTTTTTTTTTTAAACTACTGTAACCACATGGGAATTGTCTATGTAAGCAATTTCAGTAAGACCAAATAAATAAAACACTAGGAAAGTTATTTTAAGACGAACAAACTATAAAAGACTTCAAGATTTGGTAAATGTAAACACATGAATCTGCACCCCCACCCCCTCCACCCCCCCACCTCCAGACACTGAATGAGAATGCTGCAGTGTAGTCCGTGCCAGCGGGGTTCAGTTGAAATGGTACAAAAGGTTGTTACAAGTCATTCCTCTTATGGTCCATCTGAATATCCTAATCTATGATGAAAAAAGTCACTAAAACTACCGGAATGTCACAGTTAAATATTTATTCTTTAAAAGTCCTGTGCCCTGAAGTGCAAAAAAGCTGTAATGTGGTATGGGGTAGGGAAATGGGTACTCATTTAAGTTAACTAATTTAATACTGTACTTGAAAATGGCTTATGAACTAAGGAAGGCATCTTGTGTAGGATTATAACTTAATAAGGTAGTGATCTTTTCATAAATCAAAATACATTTTATGATCCATGCCCTGAATAGAAATGTTCAAGCAGACACTTTCAATCTAGCTCTACTCTTAATTTGCCAAAGTGGATAACTAATGAAAAACATGGCTGTGTTTAAAATATACCAAATACCTGTGGTTAAGGAAGATAATGATATAACATAGGTACTTTATAGTTGTCAGTGCCATGTAAGCAGTAACAATAGAGGATTTGAAACTTAATCACAATACCATTCTAGAAGGTTCAAACAAATGACCTATTTTGCAAGAACATGATTTGATCTAAAGCCTTCCACATTCAGAAAATCACCACAAATGACTGTCAGGGACAAAAAATATAAATTACAACTAAATGCACATAAAAGCACATGCTGTTCTGTGCGCAATGTTGTATGAAAACGTAACATCCAGTAAGTTATCCGAGGACTGAGGTTAACAGGGATTTGCACATATAGGTGGTAAAAGCTGCCACCGTGTGGTACAAATGTATTAAAGACTCTTTGTTCATTATTGACAATAATGCTAGAAAAAATCAGATTTTGTCTTTTTTTCCCCACATGAACTCATTACTTTTCCAAATATTATGGAATTGATTTGTATGCATTTCGAAAGCTGTTCTGTTATTATGTCGCTGATTCCAAACATATACTGATCCAGACTGTACAGTATATATTTTTTTATACCAGTTTGTATGGCATGTCTTTATTTTTTTAGAATACCTTTGGGCTGCAGGACTTTCTAGAATTAAAATCTCAACCGAAGATACAAATCATGTGAGTGAATATCACACATTCCAACAGTAAAAGGTGGACTGACTATGTTGTTAATCATTATTTTTTAACACATTCACATCACTGATTAATGTTGATCAACCCAGTTCCTCTCTGAGACTCCTTGGCTCCTTATAACCAGTGAACAGACTGTAAAGAAAGCCATAACAAACTCGGATTGAAATGTGTTACAGTACTGCTTCCCTTTGCCTGCTCAAAAAGGTTTGTGTCAGAATACAGTCATTGTTTTGTGTGATGTTAAAGTGCTACTGTTAGTGGATTGCCTCATATTTCTGCAATCTGTCTTTCCAAATAATCACCATTGTTTTATACTTTTATTCATATAAAGCAGCCATTTTCACTGGCCATTGGAATAGACACTGAACATTTTGTGATCTTAATATCATCTGATTGCAACTTCAGGGCTACAGTTTAGAGATCTAAGGCAGGGGGTGGTGGTAGATTAATATTTCCTAGTGCTAACAGAATTTTCCCAGAGATGAAATTGTAATTATGGTGCTGTAGATGAAAAATAATACGAATACGCTGTTGTGCACAAGGGCGTATATAGCAGTATGACTCACAGCTGTCGTACTTTAATTGACAATGAAACTATAATTTTAACCTTTCCGAACTTCAAGTAAATGTGATCCAGGTGAATATGTTGTTGCTAAAGTAAATGCCATTGATTTTCTTAAATAGCGTCAGCACCGTTGTCATTGCTCCTCAATATGATTTAACGCTACACTAGCTAGCATGCCTCAGTGTCGATGCTAAAAGCCTACCCGGAATGCAGCTAACTTATGCAGGATGATTTCTGCTTCTAAATGCTGTTGCAAAGAATTTCTTAAGATGGCGCTGTGACGTTTGCAGCCACATTAGCATTTATGCAACGGCTTTATGCATCATTTATTGACGAGTGTCACCTTGGAGCTTGTTAATGAGATTGTATGGTACAAGATAGATGTGAGCCATTATGAGATAACCCCCCCCCCCCCAATTTGTGTACTCAAGAACATTTGTTCTTTGATAGTCCGGATGATAGACACTGCTTTTAAGTGAGGACAGTAGATAAGAGTTGGCCAACCACCTGGAATTATTAAGAGGAGGGGAAAAATATAAATAAATAATTGTTCTGGAGCCGGGCCAATGGCTCTCTGGGAATCTTGAATAAATCAATCAATTAACCAATCTTCCTAAACACACACACACACACATTATATATATATATATATATATATATATATATATATATATATATATATATATATATATATATATATATACATACACACACACATATACACATACACACACACACAGTGGCCCAAAAGTATTGACACTCTCCAATTTTTTCAATGCATAATGCTCTAATTTATGTTGATGTTAATACCACCAAGTTATAATGTACAGTATGCATGTTATACTATATTAATATTCTTCAATAAATGTCAAACTCAAGACAAATGATAGTATTTTAACTGTTCTTTTGTGTCTTGCTAAATGTTTTTGTTCAGCACTAGAAAACCATATTTTAAAATACTATGCCGTGAATGAGCATTATTATTATTATTATTATTATTTACTTTTTTCACATTTGTTTTTTTGCTTCATTATTTCAAATTCAAGTAAGAGGAGAGTTGTCATATAAAGTATGTATACACATTGCCTACATATTAATACTATCAATGTGAATTAGGGCATTCTGAATTAAGAACAGAGACAGGTGCCAATAAGTCTTGGGTCCCTCTGCATGGGATTGCCTATAGGCGTGTTTTGGGGCCAGTAGGAGTCGTTTTTCTTTTACAGCTGCTGCTGCTGTATTAGCTGTCATGTGTAGTGTAGCGTTTATGTTTACAGCAGCACTAGGCATTTTAGTTTTAATCACAAGTCACCAATCACATTATTTTAAGGCCAGAGGGTGGCATTTGTGTTCTTGAAAAAGACAGCCAGCCAGCCATTATTTTTGACTCACAAAGAAGTACTAGTACAGTATATGTGAGAGATTTTCTGGGAGACAGCTACAAATTGATTGAACCATTTGATAAACGGGAGTGCCCTTTTAAATGTCACTATAGTAATTCATACCATATATCACTCATGGCCGCATTGTTTTCTTAGTGTAATGTTTTGAGAGCTGATTGTAGCTCAGATATGGGGCCTGCTTTTCTCAAAGTTTAATTGTGATTTAGTATCAGTTATTAAGGGCTAATGGGCATGCATTTAGAATTCATCAGCACTCTTTGTTGTCTCTGGTGCATGGCATGCAGTATCAAGTAAACCCCTGTTAGAGGAGTGTTTCACGTATGATGTAAGAGGACCAATGTACTTTATTCTTTATACATTACTTACACAGGTTGCTGGTGATCTATCTGTTTATAGTATCATAATTTAGCAAGTGCAGTTATCTAATACTGATGTACAGTAGCACATCTCCCATGGTTTCTGTTACAATAGTCTTTACTGTACTTTTCCAAGAGATTTTCAAACATCCAGATTAATAAACCTGAGTAAAACCATATGTATGGCAGGACGATCATTGCCAATCAGGTGCATCCCTTCACGGGTATCCATCTGCTAAAGGATTTTTTCAGCAGGATAATGCCACAAGGCTAGGATTGTCCAGGAATGGTTTCACAAACATGATGGTGAATGTAGCTTACTGCAGTGGCCTGCCCAGTCATCAGATCTCAATCCAATTGAGCATCTGTGGAATGAGATTGAACGAGCTATTCGGAGTAGAGATCCACTACCAGCCAGCTTGACACAACTATGGGAAGCATTGGAGTCAACGTGGGCCAGCATCCCTGCGGAACGCTTTCGACACCTTGTAGAGTCCATGCCCTGACGAATTGAGGCTGTTCTGAGGGCAAAAGAGGGTGCAAATCAATATTAGGAAGGTGTTCCTAATGTTTTGTACACTCAGTGTAAATACCATATCTTGGGAGATACTGACATTGAAAAAGGAATCTATGAAAAAGATCTAAGAGTTTATGTTGACTAAGAAATGTCTTCATCTAGACAATGTGGGGAAGATATAAAAAATGCCAACAAAATTCTTGGATATAAAGTGAAAAGTGTTGAATTCAAATCAAGGGAAATAATGTTAAAACTTACAATGCATTAGTAAGACCTCATCTAGAATATTCTATTCAGTTCTGGTCTCCTCGCTACAAAAAGGATACTGCTGCTGTAGAAAGAACAGCGACCAGAATTATTCCAGGTTTAAAAGGCATGTCATATGCAGACAGGTTAAAATAATTGAATCTGTTCAGTCTTGAATAAAGAAGACGACGCGGCGATCTGATTCAAGATTTCAAAATTCTAAAAGGCATCGACAATGTTGACCCAAGGGACTTTTTCAAACTGAAAAAAGAAACAAAGACCAGGGGTCACAAATTTAGATTAGATAAAGGGGCATTCAGAATAGAAAATAGGAGACACTTTTTTACACAGAGAATTGTGGGAGTCTGGAACCAACTCCGCAGTAATGTTTTTGATCGTTCAAGAAGCTGCTTGATGAGATTCTGGGATCAATAAGCTACTAACAACCAAACTAGCAAGTTGGGCCAATTGGCCTCCTCTTGTTTGTAAACTTTCTTATGTTCTAATATCTTTACTTCAGTTAAAGTATTATCTTGTTTCAATTGTTCATTAAATTAGCATAGTTTGTTTTTAATGTAATCAGTGTTACACTGTATTAAACATGTTTACTTTTGGTTTGCATGTAGATATTTCTTATCAATACAAATAGTATTTTACTTGAATCTTAAAGTCTTTGAAACATAATACTTTTTTCTGGAGATGTTGTCATTGTTGAAAACAAAGTTGCAGTTGGTCTTCTTTGTAACCCATAGAGTTGCAGGATTTAGCTGCGAAGATATGTACGACACTTGAATGGGTCCCCATTACAAGCGAAGGTTCCATGGTTTCTTCATGGTGGGATGAATCCAAGATAAAGAAAATTAATTCATTCTTGTTTTGCTTTAAACTCCTCTTTGTAGTGCCCCAAAGAGGAGTTTACTTTGGTGATCCAATCTCTTCCAGGTAAAACAGGAAGCTAATTTCTGTTACGACCCTGTTACCAATATCTAATCCTTTTGAAGTAAATCAGTCAAGAATGTTTTGTGGGAAGGAAGGTTGAGGGAAGACAAACTTAATTAACATCACAGCATCTCAAGTCTCATAGATTAAGAATGTAAATGTCATTTTACCAAGTATATTCAATTACAAATACAATTATACCACATACTGGGGCAGTCAAAACACAATTATGAAAAGGCTTCCTGTGAGGCGAGAGTGTATTAAATGGAATGTCCAGACAGTAATTTATGTGTACAGAAATAAAATTATTTATTTTTATTATCTATACACAACAAAATAATTAAATAACAAAAGAAAACAAAATGGTGTGAGGGAAGGAGTGCAGGGGTGAAATCCAAAACAAACCGTGATGACTCGTCTTTAATCGTCTTCGTGGCGAACCATACATAAACAAAAAAAGACAAAAGAAATGTAAGTGTTTTTTTTTTTTTGTTTTAAAAATCCCGCTGCACCAAACCAG